>NW_010972537.1:1240896-1259083 GCF_000737465.1 Haliaeetus leucocephalus
GGGTGGAATATGGGGGCTTGGAGGAGGGAGTGGGGGCACGAGATAGGAGGGCAGGGGATGTGGGGGGGTATATCACAGGGAAAAACCTCACGCGGGGGGCAAACAGAAAAATTTGGGGGGGCATGAGAGACAGGGCATGCGTGTGTAAAACACAGATTGTGACGAGCATCGCATGGCTGCTATAGAAGTGCGGGCTCCCCTTGTTCAGGTAAGAACAGTTTTAGAGATAACAGGGTAGAAAAACATCAACTGGGAAGCAATTAATAGAGAGCATGCAAGTAGATGGGTTAAGTGTGAAAAATAAACCCAAGAGGAGCCTAAGACTGAGGAAGAAATAGCTATCAACACCATGAACCTACCAGCAAAAAAAAAAAAAAAAAAGGAGTAAATACCCACTATAAACAGCACAGCCTTCCTGGGGAAACCTCAGGACTCTGACAGCTCATCAGATGCTTCCCCTCTCACACACACATGATTACCTATATAACATTTTTAAACTGTATTAATGAGGCTTTTCTGTATTAGTTTGGATTATGAATGTATAATATTGTAGCAAAGCTAACAGATAAGATTAGGCGACTGTTAAAGCAGTAAGTCATTGCGTTTCTTGTCTGCAACTCATCATAGAACTTTTCTGGTGTGGGGACTGAAGACAGCGGTGAGGTTTCTTCCCATGATACTGAGCTGCAGCACTGACCAGCTCAGACTCTCAAGAATGCAAAGGTCAGATATTCACCTTTATATCCTTTTCCTCTCCTGGGATCTTCCACAGCTTACTCATACATACACCACAGGATCTGGCAGTTTTCTATTTTATTCCAGGAAGATAGCTCTGTCCTTATTTGTAAATAATGCAGGCATTTTCATGAACATCAGATAATCTTCACTTTGTTATTGGTATTCTAGCTCTGGGGCTCTCATGAATTTTTAAAAATCACACTTTAGCCCTGAAAAGAAGGATGCTAACCCCTGGAATTGTCTAACAACTTTTCCTGACCCGACATTATCAGCTATACTAAATGAGTGGCTATTCCAGAGAAATAAAGGTAGAAACAATATTGTGGAAACACACAGTTAAGCCGGAACTTAATCTGCGTCTCTAGTTGTCTCACTATAATCATTATTACAGCACATACCACAAGAAATCCCCCTGTCCCCCCAGTCCACTTCACAGTGCATAAACCAACAAAACCCACCACCAACAGCAAAGTCTTTCTACTTCTTTCTGGCAACAGTCTTAACCTTGATCCTAAATCGTTTCTGAATTTTCACGTGATATGACAAAACATTAGGAACTTGGAGATTTTTAACAACTGAAATTTAGGGGGAAGCCTGGATAGAAGCAACAGTCTTGTATTAAAACTACAGCAAATTCTCAGAAGAGTTCGAAAATACAGTTTTTCTATCATGTATTTGATTGAAAGGTTTGAACTGTCAACCCTTTCATTTTCCTTTGTCAGAATGAAAGATGTTAATTTCTGATCAAAAGAATTCAGCATCTGATTTGAAGACTTTCAGAAAGTGTTTTCTTTCAGTGCGTTTCTGCCTCTGTGAACCAAAGGAGAAGCTAATCTTGAAATTTTAAGCTTTCTAGGGATGAAAGCTCTATTTCCAGACCAGGTCTACCTAACACATTGTGTGCCACTTGGTCTTTGTGCCAGGAAATAGCTTTGAAATTACCTTTCAGATGCACAGAATGAATTCTGCTCTTTGATCATGGAGTTTAGCATCATATAAGGCTGACACCAAACTGAGAGGGTTTATATCAGAAATGACAGATGGTAAAATGGTTGCCACCACTATCAACTCTGTCCTGCCACCAGCTCTTGAATCTGAACCTGCCTGACACCAGGACAGCTCCGGTTTATAGCTGTTAAAGCTGAAAGGATGTATTTTTCATGTCAGCACAGCAGAACAGTTGGTAATTTTTCCAGAGCAGAGATTACAGCAGGCTGCCAGGCAGCCATCAATTCTGACACGCCATTCAGAGTTCCTGTTGCTGTGTACCAAATGTCTAATCCACAGCTCAGGGGAAAATTGGAAGGTGGACTACCAGCTGATATGCATGTAATAAGCTGGTATTTCTGCAGCATGTTCATTTTTCTAACAGTCCTTTAAGGATTATAAGACATGCCTAACAGTTTCTGCAATTGCCAAGATTTAGCCAAGATTTAGTCTCCCATACACACTGATGGGAGGTAAGCATTCAGGTACATACATTGAACGTCAAGTTCTACAGATAGTTCAATTAGTCTAAAACATTTAACACATTTAGGTTTGGAGATTGAAGTGGACACAGGCAATATTAGAAAAAAGGAGGAGAGTAATTTTCTGCCCTTTTTCCTCTTCACAGGTGGGGAAACAGTGAAGAACATTTCTCATTAAAGGGCAGACCCAGGCAGGGAGACTATCCGTACAGAAGTCTATAGGTCTGGCTAGGGACTACTGAACGTTAAGTCAAAGCCACACCATCGTGTCTGAAGTGAAGGCATATTTCAGACCTGTCAGCGACGTGCTCTGGTACGCTGCCAACGCTTGGTTAGCAGGTTGTGGCTAGAAGGGAACACAGCCTGCCGAAACCCCTTCCCTGACCATCCTGTTCCCTCGTGAAGGCAGCGTTGCCCTTAACAGGTCACTGGATCCACTCTCCTGTGGAGAGAAAACATCCCTCAGGAAACAACGTCTTGGCTGTTTGCTGTTTGGGCATGTGTAAAGATAACTTAGCTCTCCTGCTCCTACCCTCAAAAAGTCTCCATGAGGCTGACTCCTACTGTTCTGGGCCATCTGGATACATCAATTCTAAAGTACTGTAACAGAAAAGCAGTCCATAATGTACTAGAAGGCAACATGCAGTATTAGCTGGGTACCAGAGATGAGCTAGATTAAGTATTCCCCAACAGTTGCCATGTGCCATTTGTACCGTGCATGTGGGATGTGTGGGTATTTAACAGACACTGCTCTCACTTGAAAAAAGACCTCAGTGACCAGATGGTCCCAATTGTTTTACAGTTAGTTTAAAAAAAATCCATATAAATCCTGATTAACCCATGTAGCTCCCTACTGTGACAAAAATACTAGGTCAAATAGGCGACTTGTTACACCTTAAAAGTCTTCCAGTGCCCCAGCAAAACCACTAAACTCTGCAGGGCCCCAGTGGCCTTGGTTCAAGCCCTACCACTGACATGACAGTCTTTCTAACACTAGGAAGGATAAAATTGCAGCAGCTATTATTTTTTATTCTTTACTTAAAATGACCCACCACCTAGAATTAGGCTAAAACATCTTCCCTTGAAGAATAGTGTATGAAACACACTATGCAAATTGCATGCCTTTCTTTGAGGTATGCAGGTCTAGTAACCAGTAAGTAAAATAAGAAGGGCCATACTGTTACTGGAGGAAGTCAGCTCTTGCACTATTATGTTCCTGAGGCAATTCCCATCTCTCTTACAGAGGGAAGCAGTGAACATACCCCAGGCCAATATTCTGTGTGATGTAATTCCAGCCAACAATAGAGAATTAAGAGATTACTCTGATAAAATGCATTGGTAGGAAAAAGGGTCATCTGCTGCCTCTTCTGCCATTTTCCTCACAGCATTTCTGTCACCCTGATTTGCTGCTCTTCTGTCTACAGAAGCAAAGGGTAATCCTGTTGTGCAACTACCTCCTTCTCCAGTAATTAATTTGTTGCTTGAAGGAACAAAACTAAATGACTTTTAATTTCATTTTGAAAAACTGTGCTTTGCAACTCCTTTTGCAGAAACTAGAAAGGAGCCGATTTTCTTCTGAATCATGTTATTCTTTCTTAGCATTGTGTGCTTGCTAAATTATATTAGCACAGCATGAAGTTGGCATAAGATATATGATGCAGCCTCAACTGTAAAATCAGAACTGTTTGGTTGGAAGAATAAAGGATATTGCCCCCAACCCCCTCTATCCGTGATATGCAGGGAAGAAGAAAAGCACAGTTTGGCTATGTTCCCTAATTTATCATTAAAACATATAGATATATTCTACACCAAATTCCTTTTGACTGGTGCTAAACGCCTGACTAATTCTGTAGGCTGAGATCAGAAGTGACAAATCTACGAAGTTTGCATTAAGTCAGTTTTAATATGACATATATTGTACTTGCTTCTCTTGGATCAGAATCAACTCACAGATGTTACTTTAAAGAGTTTTGCTCAATCTCTGCAAAGAGTCCTGCCAGCTGTATAGACTGGATGGCCAATAAAGAAATCCAAGATAATTGATTCAGGATCTAGCCCTGATATATTCCCTGTCAAAAAGAACAACTTCAAAACTTCCTCAGGGTAGGAGCTCTTTCGTATACCTCTCTGGATAAATTTGGCCGAGACACTCAATCCACTGAAGAGATATGTTGTCATGAAACACCTCTTTAGCTACTCCCATAAGGTACCTCTGGATTTCAGATAAATTCAGATGCCCTGAAGAAAAATATTTCCATTAAAATAGCCAATTTTTTCTTTTGGATCAATTTGATGTTGAATAACTCTTTTTCCTGTTCAAGTTTTCAACGGACAAGGGTGTTGGATATGATGAAATGTCAAGCAAAAAAGCATTAAAGGGGCTTGTTATCCTTTTTATTGAAGTTCTCTCTGAAGTCTTCCACTCCTTTTTTATAATTAGCTTTGAAACTTACATACTATTTCACATGGCAGGGCTTCATCCATGCTGAAGACCATAAAAACATAGTTATCTTAAAGGGACCCTCCACCTCATCTTGCTCACCCTAGCAATGAGTAAACTCTTCAGAAACAGGTTTAGAAACCCATTAGCTGCAGTCACCTGCAGCACCGAACCTCAAATTTGGCGGTTTTAGCCCTGAGGGAAGCTCATACTACAGAAAACCGCAGGCTTTGAGACCTTCGATTTCATTCTTTCACCATCTTAAATATCCATGGATAATGTTAAGACAAGGTAGGGCAGAGGACCCCCAAACCCGATGGGGATTTGGCTGCATTTCAAGTAACGACCCATGCAGCAGGTCCCGACTCAACACCTTGGACAGGGGAGCAAAGGTGAGTCCGGGGAGAGCGGCCGCCTTCCCACCTACGAGCACACACACAACCCAGTGGTGCTTCTTCCCAAGAGAGAGCAACCCCTGAGGCTTTCTTGGTCAGGAAGACTCCAAGAAGTCCTAGAGTTTTGACATTATCAATAAGGGTGTTAGGGAACACATATGGAGAAAAAAAGTAGATGAAATATGAACACGATCTCCAAGTTGCCCGCATTACTGACAGGTTTAGTAAGAGCCTGCAGTAGCTGCAATGTAGAGGCAGTGAGGTGAGGAATAATTCTTCACCACCGCAGCTGTATACTGTTCCCAACATTTCAAGTCCACCCAAGGATAAGGAATATGAAAAAAAAATAGAAGTAGGAAAAAAAGAGAAAATTAAGGCATGTGTAGTCATAGTTACTACTTCTGCAACTCATGATAGCACAGCATAATAGTACATGGTGATAACATGCATGTTTCTAAAAAGAGAAAGGAGAGCAACTAATATGATAAACTCAGTGGATGGGAGATATGCAAGTCATAAAAGGGCTTAAGACTCAATGAATTCTCAGGAGAACAGGTAAAGAGTAGACTGAAATGCTCTAGAATTTCCTAGGTGTCTCAATCTCTCTCTTTTTTTGATAGCATGCTTTAAGAAAACCAGAGCCCCAGTTTTACCAGCCTGGCCCTTATTTGTAAACCTCAGTTTATTCACTAGAGAGGAACAATTAACCTTCAAGCCCACGTACCAATCCATATACTTAAGAAATGGCATAGAATGAGTGATGTGCAGTCTGAAATTAAATGACAAATGTTTTAAGCTCTTGAACAGACTAATGAAGATAATTAAGACAGAAAGACATATTCATTGAAGGTGCCTGCTGATCATACCAGTCTAGCCACAAGAACAGCCTCCTCACCACATATTGCAACATGTCACAATATAGAACTTCAGTCCAAAATACTTCTAAAAGATGTAACTTTTCTGAAGAACTGCTTTCAGACTACATAGCTTTCTATTAACCTGTAAAACAATATGGTCAAATAGTGTAATTAAGCAAATGGGATCACAGATCTGACAAACGCCTTCGGTCCCACGGCAGTTTACTGTAACTTACTTGGCAAGAAATACTGACAGCTTAGCTAATATCTAGAGTGCAGGTTTGACCTTCATCAGCACAGCTAGCCTGGGCATTCTCCAAAAGGACTTTACCACACTTAAGAGCTGTGTGTACTGCAGGGATCACCATCAGTGAAGACATTTACGTTCAGGAAATCAGTTCATGCTGCTGATGTGCATGTCTTTAAGAAGGCTCAGGCTGTTTTTTTATTGTCTAGTCTTAGAGCAGCACTTGCCAACAGTGTTATGCTACAACTGGGAGGAGTTTGAAAAAAATTCCATATCTGTTTATTTGCAAGACTTCTACAGAAGATTAGCAACTGCTGCATACCAAACCTTGAGGAATTTTGTGTCAGAAGGAGATCTAATAAAATACACATTGAATTTTGAATTCAGGCAAATGCATTTTTACCTTCCCTGAGAGGGGAAGCAAAGCTGCTATCACAGCAGAATGTGTTAGTGTTCCATTTCAGAGCTATATGTAGAGAGACTAATATTATCTTTGCAGAAACGTCAATAGTGAGCTGCCCAGAAGACAGAAAAATAGAGCTCATGTGGGGGCACACACACATATATATAAATTTAAACTGCAAAGAGCCTGAAGGAAGTTGGCTACATTTCAATTTTAAGTAGAAAAATCAATTCCGCAGACTAGACGATTATTCCCACAGAGTGAAGGCTGGGATATTTTCTGCATTTTCACTCAGTATTTTCTAAACTTCTGTTATCATTCTAAAAGATGATACAGGGCAGAAATGTTTCAGTATATGTTTGATATTGTTATTAATGAGGAAGAAACTGAAGAAAATACTGCATTAGTGCATTCTGAACATGGATAAGGTACCAGCTTGACTAAAAGACTGAATCCTGGCCTAATTCAATTACTATGAGGAATTTAATTACTTTCTCTTGCTAGAGGAGGTGTGCAAAAGTGTCTAGCAGACTGAGATCTGCATACTCAACTCCCATAGCTAGGTAAGGAAATATCACCTAAAGCATGCTCTGTCTGAAATGATATATTAACCAAAACTTAAAATCTAGAGCAAGGACTATGAAATATTGAACCAAAAGGATCAAGTGAGTGACTGACACTCTAGATCAGTCAGACCATCTAGATCATCCAGATCAGTTTAACTTGGTTTAAGATACAACAGCTAGGTGTGAGCTATACCCAAACTATTTAATGTGAGTACAAAATTTGTTGTAATGAAACAAAGTAGAAAGTTTTTGAGGGCAGCAGAAGGTTTTAGGACTGTGGTTAACTTTTTTCTCTACTGCCATTTTTACAACTCAGAATAACGTGCTATACCTTTTCCTGAAACGGAAGCTCCTCCAGAAGATGTTGTTTAGAAACTCCCTTTTCAGAGGGAGCTACAGACCATATCAGCACCAGGTACCTTTTCTGCTTTGAGCTATATCTCCTCTGCTTTGAGCTTTACATACTTATAAAGCTGCCAATCAACTTCCTTGAAAGAGATGTGAACAGCAGATCAACAGAACAGGTAAAAAAAGAGAATGTATCTGTCACATTTTCAAAATTGCTTAACAACCTCAATCACTCTCCAATTGTCAGACACTAAATTACATTTCCATGGATCGCAAATAAAATACATATAGAAACTAAAATGCTAAACTTCAGCTTGACTTGAGACAGACTCATTTTCTACTGATGTTTAAGCCACGATATGCTTCTGCGCCCTGCAAATGAGGGGTCAGATTCTCAATGTCCTCTCCTTTCCCCCTTCATCAGCTCCCCCACCGAGCTCCTGGAGGAGAAATCAAACACCAGGCTGCTCACCTCCAGTACACATCTTCAAGCAGCAAGAACCCCTCTCAGCACAGTAAGACAGCAGGACATACAGCTGCGTGCCCGAGAAGTGACTTTTAGTCTGCTACAGCACCCTACAGAGTACAGACTTTGGGATACAATTTTGGCTTTGGGCAGTTGGCTTCTGGAGCCATCTAAGCTTCACCCTTGGAGGCTGGAGGCACATCAGCTCTGCTCCTCAGCTTACGCTGGCCTGTCACACTGACGGCATGTTTACAGTTCTGGGTGGTAACTTAGTACCATAGGAATACAAATATTAACTATCGATGACAAGGATGAACGCTGCATACCATGCAACACCACATTTTTAGACACTATTTGCAGGTTGAGTGTATTTTGCCTACCACTGGTGGGACAGGCCAGCACATATGCCAGGACAGCAGAACGGACACGGAGCTGCTGCCTACTTCAGGTATACCAGAGTCAAGCTAGCCAGGGAGGAGTGGGGTGTGTGGAGCACTAGGTCTTCCTGGGAAGGGGAAGACGAATATGTCTACATCCAGGGATGCTACTAGACCAGGGGGAGTGGAGGAGATTAGTGTTCTACAGACGCACCCAGACAGAACAGCTACAAATGGACAACCTACATAGTTTAACCAAAGTAACTGTTTAAATATCACTACCAGGAGGGACTCTGATCTTTCCGTACCTGTCTTTTCAAAAGAATGAAAAGAAGGAAATTGATAACTCCTCCCTCCTCGCCCTGGAGAAAATACTTTGGCACCACTGAGTAGTCTCAGACAGGACAAGGGGAGCAGGGTGGAAGACAGATTCTTGTCTTTCTCTCATTGGGTTTTCAGTGGAAATCACAACTATTGATAAATGTGTTGCCAAACAGGCAATATATGTTTACTCATTATGGTTCATTTGTCTCCATGGAACCCATCAAAGAAGATTAATCTCCTAGCTGTAAGCAAGCCATTGTCAGAGCCAAACTCTTCCAGCTTGCCTGCAGGGAACTCTTTGCCTTTCACTAAGATTGAAGGCCTGTACCACACTACGGAACTGCACCTCATTAAATTAGCGCTGAGCAGACCTCAGAGCTCCTTCTTTCCTACTGACACCATCATAGTCAGAGCTTACTGCTGCCATGAGGAAGGAGCTGCTGCATGTCATGAAAACACAGACATTTGCTGCAGCTAGAGGTAGTGTAATTAGGAGCCACACAGTCAGGTTAATAATTTCAGTACCATTATTTTCTGCCTTCCCACCCTTACAAATAAGAAACAAAAAAAATTATATTTTTGGTTTCAGCAGCCTCGTTTGCTTCTGCTGTTTCTAGATGACTTCCATCAGCTTTGAGAAAAACTGGGCACGTGGCAAACTCTGACTCAGACCTGGGTCAGTGTGAAAGACTTCAGTAGCAAAGCCTCTCTCTTGCCACACTGTGCTCATGCAGTTTGCATTAAAGCATGTATTTAAACACATGCACAGACTTCGTTCCACCAATTTGCAGAGGGTGGTGGGAGGGAAAAAATGAAACATTGGAGGCATTGCCTTCAAAAAGATGCTCCTCTTCGCAGGCCAGCCCTTCCAGATAAAAGGAAAACAGCCTCATGGAGCAGCTACTGAGACCAAAGGTAAGGCAAAGCAGTTCCCTAGTAATCCTGTCCCCAAATCCAAGCGTAAAACCTATTGTTTGTGGAGCCGAGTAGCTCAAAGTAGCTGATAACAACTGGTTTCGGTAGTTAACATGATCATTCAATTGGTAGTCCGAATTTAGAGTGTCCAGCTTAGGCTGGACAGCATGTAAGGAACAGGATTTCAGACTAAGGGATGCAAAGATTCTGTCTGGCCTTAGGAGTTTAAGCTGAACTCCTATCAAACTCTTCCTGAGCAAGTGTCCACACTTCAGGTGGTGGTCCAGGCAGTATCAGGGTGGAGGAGCTGCTTAGCATCATCATCCTCTCCTGGAACTGAGCCTGCCATGGGAGAGCAGTGTCAGATCAGTACATGGGAGCTCTGCAGCTGATACCAAGCAGTTCATTGCAGCTCTCAGTGCAGCAGATCTGGAGGCCCTGCTGTTCACTTTGTGTCCCAAGTATACCACAGAGAGCTTTAAAAGGCAGCTCTGGAGATAGAAACCCTGTTCATGCCATATCCCATGTTAGTGCCCAGTTTGCTTTCTACATTACCCCTCAGAGACCAGCCTATGTATCCAAAATGCCTGTGAAGTGATATACTCTGTTAGTGCATTCATGAGTCTTGATAGAACTTTCTTTTAAAGGAATAAACTCAGCTGCAGACAGATGATTTCACTCAGCTAACAAGCATAGCATTAGCACCTTTCACTGCACACTGCCACCTCCCTGCTAGAGCACAGCTCAACCTAGAAGGATGCAAAAGAAGAACAAAGGCTTGTCATAAGAAATACTAAAGCTTTCTTGCTGTTAAACATTGTTCTCATCCAGTCAGAAAGATTAGAGAGGACTTGAACACCTTTAGAATATCACCAGAGTTTTATCCTTTCAAGTTGTGGCATCTCCTTCCAGCAGTTGTAGCTACCACACATCAGCACTGGTCACATCTTCAGACCTGCTGCACGGCCAAGGGCAGGCAACCAAACACTAAGCCACACGCAGACTGCGCAAAATGAACGTGCCATTTTTACTATTACTTTGTCTGAAAGACCACGTTCAAAACTCAATAATTTCTCTTGCTGAACAGCCCAACTGTTACCTCCGAAGCTTTTATCGGATCAGGCCGCCTGAGATTTTACCATCTACTGGAAAAGGGCACTGAACTGTGAAGGGTACCCAATGTTATCCAACCTGCAGCAACAGCAATGCCCTCAGATAGCTTCCCCCCAGCTGAACTGAATTTACCAAACACAAACCAAAGCTGAAGAGTAGAAACAGACATGACACACCAGAAAAGCATAACCTAATATTAAATAGAGAGCAAAGAAACAGCCATGGGAAGAACTTCCCTCATATCCTGCCTTATAGCAATTACTGTATCTCTCATGTTTCGGGAGTCCATCTTTTTATATTATGCAAGATGACTTCTCTGCTTCATTTGCTTCCCACCAACTTATTAAACTAGGAAGTAACAACTTGAGCACTTCCTGAAGGCCAAAACCACATTTCTGCATAGCCTAATACCACTTAAAAAAAAGGGACCTTTCAGCAAGAGTTGGTGAGACACCTCAGCCTGTGTGGGCTGCAAATCACTTTTGGACCTGCAACATACCCAGCTGAGTTGCACTTATCTCTCCACCTCACTGGCACAGCTGCTGAAGAGGCAGATTGCCCTGGTCTCTATGGAGTTGTTTACTATTCAGAGGTTAGGACTGAAGTGCTCATGTTTAAGTTTTATTTCTCTCACTAAGTGCCTTTTGCTCAGCTACTTTACTACTTTCAGTAAATGGGCTGCTTGAAACTAGCTGAAATTTCTAAGTCAGGATAAGGCTAAGACATCTGCACAGAAAAGGCTTTGGGCAGATGTCTTTTTTTTAAAAAAAAAGCTTTAAGCCAGTATGTTTAATTAACGACTCAATCAGATTTCAAGGGTTTTGTGATGCTTCCTCAGTGGGTGGGTGGGTGTGTGTCACCACAGCCAGGCCACCAGCAAAACACAGGTCAAACGCAGAAGGTTCAATCCCCAGCTATTTTGGTGCAGTAACAGTGACTGGGTCTCACATCATCCCAGGTGCCCTGCTCCTGTCCCCTAGTTCCTATCCTGAAGCACATTTGCTCAGCAGTTCAGATTTTTTTAAAAGTAGAAATCTCATGCTATACTAGTAATTTCACAGGGTCAAAGCCATGACACCACTAAAACATATCCAATCTGGAAGTTGGAAGGTGAGAGCCAACTTTACAGCTGCAGGGAAAGGAAGTTTTGGCAAAAGACTCTGCAATTCTAAAGAGTACTATAAGACACAAGGATCATGCAGGTTGTGAGTCATTACAGCTTTCCTCCAAGAGCCACCATACAGCCAGTTGCACAGAACTCTGGTTTTCTGCTTCCCATAACACCACAGAACAGTCTACCCCCTGCCATGATATAAGCCAGCAGTTCCATAGAATCCATACAATTTCATCATGGTATCTAAAATAGAAAACATTTTATTTCTAGCAGTATATTTCTGGAAGGATGAAGACCTTCTCACACCCAGCTTCCCTCGCTCCCTTCAAGAAAACTGTTTTTATAGACAGCTTAAATATCTGTAATAGCTACTTGCTTATCAAACTCCATTGCTTTAAGTATGTGAAAAATAGAGTATAATTCAGTCAGCACATATAACATGCAGAACAGCTCCATCACTAACACCAAGTACAACTTTTATTACTCAAATTATATTTGTCTTATGAATTTACTTACCCACTCACTAATAATTTAGTGCATTCCTTGCTGGACAAAGCCTCTACCATGGAGGGAAATGTGTTGGAAGTAGAAAACATCAGTACTGGCTTGTTAAAAAAAAATAAAGAGGAAATTTGTGCTCACATGCTTCAGAAACAGCATGTAAAGACAGACTGACTAACCAAGAAGGAACATGATTTCTAAGGAAAAAGCTAGGAAATAGGAACACATCTTACTATATGCTCATTATAGCCCATAGTACACTCCCAGGGTTACAGACACTTTAATATATATGTCTGCAAGTGCATAGATGAAATGACTATATCAAAAGGAATTGTGCAATTACAAGTAAGAGCATTTTGAAGAGTGAAGTTTTACAATGTAGCTACTCCAAATGCTCTTGCACTGTTCTTCGAATGAAGATTTTACAGGTCTTTCATGATTTCCTAACACTCCCATATCAGACTTGAGAAAAAAAAATCCCTCCTCCCTTCAGGTTTCCCCATCATGGACCTCACATCTAATTAGACTATCTGCTACACATACTCTCCCTGCATAAACAATTTCTTTTAAGAGCAGATAATTATAAACACTGAATTTCTCAATGAACAGACTAGTTCAGTTTGGCAGGCCAGCTCCCATGATTTCAAAGAAACATGCTCCATTTGAAAAAAAACATGGGAAATAGACATCACAGATTTCCTTCCCTCACCTAATGGGACTAACAGTGCCCAAGCTCCACGGGGAAGTCAGTTCTAACTTTGAAGACTTAACTGACAGGTTATTAATTCCATAGTTTCCACACCAACTGCTTAAATATTTAATCTCTCGACATGTCTTAATGATATTCCTCACTGCTGAAGGTTTAGCTTTGTGAAGGCACTTACTAGCTGCCCAGCACCCTACTGTTGAAGTCCCAGTAGAGTTCTGCAGGGAGCCAGCAACCAAAGAGTTAAAGCTGGAGACAAATGGTGTACACACAATAATTGTAACTGGCCCTTGTTTAGGCCTGCTTAATGACCATAGCAGATTATTTGTGACACAACCTCAAGCAAGCAAAAAACCCCAAATGAATTTGATGCATTCCTATATGGTATGGCTAAGCACAGGGGCTTTAGCAGGTTTAAGGAGAAACGTGAGAAGGCAAATGGGGTTAAACAGCTTAGATGGCAGCTGTTCTTGTCCCTGAGAAGAAAATGTGTTAAATTATTCATGTTCATCTTAAACTGACAATGAAGCCAGCTTCAACAGAGCAATTCTTCTGCATTATTCATACCATGGAGCGAGCAGAGTCTCTGCAATGAGATGTTTTTGCAGATGGATGAAGTCTACAAATGGTTCAGAAGCTGGCCTTGTTCATAAACTCAATGAAGAGTGTGTGTTTGTGCACGATTTAAATATGAAAATCCATTGAGAGTTCCTGTGAGCAAATAGATAAGGCTTACATCATCTGGAAGCTACAGAGGCTTAGAAACATCATCAATGTAGATTTTCAACCATCAGCAGGAGGAAGCAGTGAAGATTCCACCTCAGGTGTCTGGTCATTGTATCTGTTACCCTGCAGGACACAGCAGTACTGAGAAAATCCATTTAACATAGTGGTTACTGCATCACAACAAGACTTTTGTGCTCACTTCTGCTTAACTGAAGGGCCAAGGAATCTCATTTTCTCCCAAGACACCAGCTAGGCTTCAGAGCAACTTCAGCAGACAGCTGCATCTCTTTGCCATGTATTTTGTGAGTACACATTTTAAAGATGCCTGGAAGTACATTTTGGCATTGTCTCTTGCTTATGGCCACAGAGCAGAGCTCTTCTGCAAGAATTATAGGGCCCTATTCAATGGAAGCATCATGCAATCACAAGTTAATTGAAAGTAGGACCTGCACCTTTCAAAGTCACCCCTTCCATTCTTCTCTGAACCTGCTGTTCTTCAGAGTAACATCCTACATGGATGCATTCATAGACCCCAAATTTCTGTTCAAAAGTTGTCTGGTTTAGCCACAGAACAGAGAATGGGCTGGAGAGACACAGTAAGCCTCTTTGAGCAAGCCAGACTGAACCCCTTTCTGCAGACAGAGAAGAGATGCTCTGAAGCATTACCAGCACAGATGAGAACTCAGTTTTGCAGGGAACCTCAGAAGACGTCCCTGAAAGTGGCATAGACCAAGAAGGTTCCCTTCTGCTCCAGCTGATTTTTCCAGTCACCACAACAGCTCTGGATGGGAAACACTGCCTCCATGTCTAGTCTGAGGGAGGCAGCTATACCACAAAGCCTTATCAGTAAATCCCACCATTACTTGCAAGCCAATACTGCCTCTCTGTGCTATGCCACTACATTTACTTATAATCACAGGTGTGCAAACTCAGCTACAAATACGCACCTGAGGCAAGCAAGGGGCTCTGAACTCCAAAAAGAAAGGAAACATGGAAAAAACCAGACCACTGACTGCAGTCTATATGACTGAGCAGCACCACAGCCGTCGAGGTGCATGGAGAAAGGCAAGCGTCCTGCCATGGATAGGTAATCCAGACCAGTGAGCTCACAAGATAATACTTGCCACAGCAATGGAGAGAGAATAGTACCAAGCTGTAAGTTAAGATCACAGATGACAGCAGCTCCTTTTAGTACTTCATGTTTCACGAAAAAAACAGAGCCAGAGATGGCACAGCCCTGTAATCCACGTTGGGGATCTTGGGCTGACATCTCACAGCAAGCGTGTGCCGGTGTAAGACCAACAAGGCACAGCAGAAGTCTTACACTCCCTCCTCTGCTTTACTGACCTCCAGTGAGCACCCATGTGCACATGCTTTCTGGTGACCAGTGTCACTGTGCAAAGCTCATTTATCCCATCTCAGCCTCACCTAAGTTACATAAAATCCCTTATTTCTACTTGGTGCTCTACATAACCATACTTCTTACCAACTCAGCAGTTCTGCAATAGCTTTATTTCAGAAACTGAAGTTCCCCCTCTACAGAGCAGACCTAAAACTTCTGTTGAAATTTCTGCATCAAGCCCAGAACCCATCTTTGGGATATAAAGCATTTTGAGAATGAGCCAGGTTTTAAATCAAGATTTAAGTCACAGAGTCCTCATGCCCTCCCTGCAATTAGTCATCCCATTAACCAATTATCCTCACTGTTGGGAGCTGGAACTCAATTTTTAGTCAGACCTTGCCTCACTTTGGCTGCCAACCACTGTATATCTGAATTTTGTCTTAGGTTAGAGAGCCATCTAGCCGTAGACTTAGTGCTTTGTAGACTCCTATAGCACCTTAATCATCTTTCATATAAGCAAACTAAGCATGAATTTTGCTACATACATTTTCCTGAATTAGCCTCAAACATTTTCTAAACCTTTCCAGACCTCTCCTCACCGGTTATCCTTTTTGAAATGTAGGCACCATAGATCAATGAAACAGAAGTACTCAGGGACTTAATAAGGGGTGACAGCATTACTATTTTACAGATTATCATTTTACTGACTTGTTAATTGCAGGGTTGCCTCTTACTACCCAAACCAATTGATTTTCAGAGCTTTACATATTTTCACTTCATACGTTCCCAACGTGCTACACAGTATCTTGATTTTTCACTGTGCTTTTTATTGGAATTGTAGTATTCTGGATGGGACTTCAAAGATCCACCTGGAGTTTATGGATATTTTACGGAAAAGGTTTTGTTGCCAAGAGGAACCCAAGTTAAACATAGCAACATCCTGTCTTTGCATGTGTACCGCCGGAAAGCGCACACCCTTCCCTCGAGGGCTTCTAGACCTGGCTTCTCCTCCCCACCAGCCTTGGCATAAACCACAGCACTGAAACGTGGTGGCAGAGAATGAAGTGTCTTGGAACCAAGGCTTTCATCCCCTAGCAGAAAGCATGCTTATTTTAGCAATACGATCACAATAGCAGAAGAGTAAGCACTGGAGTAAGAGGAAAAGGGGGAGGAAAAGAATAAGTCAAGGTCAAGAATAGAGCTGAACCCTGGTGCAGTGAAAACATGGTCAAATATTTATCTGTTTTGCAATGTACTTGTCGCTCAGCCAAGTGACAGACACCAGTCTGACTTCATTCGTAGCCCTCGAATAAACTCATTGATGTAGGTAACCCCAGTCTTAAGCCAGAATCTGGCCCTAAGCATTTCAGAAGAACCTGCTCTTAGGAATTTCAGACATCATAGCAGTCCTCAGGTGGACACAGACCTGATGTGAACAGCAAAGCAGAGGGCAATGCAGCTCTTCTCCTGTGCCCTCACCCACCTCCTGATCCCTTCACTACCAAAGGCAACGTGGGCTGGCAATGCTGCAACAGGGGACCAGGGGACAGTGACGGTAGAAAAGAGAACTCATTATGGCCCTTCTGGTAAATCCACATGTGAGTCGATCTCTTGGGTCTGTATCATTTGATACTGTTACCTTCAGTAATATCCACTCTGAGTACTTGAACACAGCCAGAAGGCCAGACTTGTAACAGGCATCTAAGCCACAAGTCTGGGCTACTCTGACCTCACTTTTATTATTTATTTTAACAAAGGAAGATTCTAGGCCTTAATTTTTTTTAAGAAAAATCCTGAAAACATGACAGAAGTGAAGATTATGGGTGCAGGAAATAAATATTACTTTAAAATTTTAAAATGTATGATGATTTTTAAGATGCTCAGAAGTAATTTTTTTTTTTTCCTGATGGAGGGGATACTCTTAATTTTGCTACTTCAAACCTATCTGAACCCCAGCCCCTTTGGATATTTTTATCTCCACACTTGGCTTATTAATTGAATAACATAAGTCCTTCAGATCACTTACAGGCCACAGGATCCAGGAATCACTTCTGCACCTGCAATTCATCTAACTGCATGGACTTCTTGCAAGTATAAGCTACCAAATTTCCTTCTATACTGAAAGGAGAGAAGACACATCCCCAGATGGGGTCTGAGCCCTTCAGCTCCCACAATCAGCTGCGCAATCCATCCCCCTTCGTCTTCCCTGCTGTTTTCTTGGATGAGCATCTCTATTTTCCCAGCAAGAGCGATCAGGAGGCACCATCTAGTGGTGCCTAGAAACCCCACTCTTTTTATTTAGGTACAGTTTCTGAGACAGAAACAGTTTGTGCTATATTCTAAGCGTGCACCCTCTACCCCCTTAGAGCCAGGGGAGGAAACCTAAGACAGCATAAGCAGGACAGCCCTGCAGAAACAGGTATGACAAGCAATTAGTCAGCAGAGTCCTGGGCAGGCTCTAGGCTAAATTAAGCTACTTAAAAAGACTGAACTGGGTGTTAGTGGGCAACACAGCACAGGGGTGTTACCCCTGGACGCTATCCCAGGACATTCAGCTTCCAGAGCCACAAACACTGCTCCCAGACCCAAGGTCTCCCTTGTCAAGACAAGGGCTTGCAAAAAAATGGGGTCCTTATACCAAAGCCTGACCCTGAAAACCGGGTAGCTTTGTCAAAGGGAGCAACTCCTTTTTGGTGTGGCCATCTAATGCCAAGTTCAGTACGAGGACAACAAGACTCCTAGAGTGTTTTAAAGATTACCCTTCTGTCAGCTTCCCCCTTTGATTGTTACTTGTATTCCTCTCCCTATACTTCTTCAGGAAAGCCAAAAGCAGACACTGATACAAACTAAGAAACAGACCTTGCCTAGGACTTAGCATTTGCAGTCTGTCTTTAGTTACATGCACTCAAACAAGTTATTTGGAGATAAGTATACTGTTAACTTAACAAGCTTCAGTTATTCCATGATAACAAACATGAATTCTTGTCCCATGGTAAACATAGCATTTTTTGATGTTCAGGAAGAGTAATGTTGTGGTTTAACCCCAGCCAGCAACTAAGCACCATGCAGCCACTTGCTCACTCCTCCCGCCTGAGTAGGATGGAGGAGAAAATAGGGGGGGGGGGGGGGGAGTAAACCAC
>NW_010972537.1:1259093-1395858 GCF_000737465.1 Haliaeetus leucocephalus
GGGGAAAAAAGAGGGGGGGGGGGGGGGAAGTTACACTCTAGGGCTGAGATAAAGGCAGTTTAATAGGACAGAAAAGGATGGGAAAATACTACTATTACTAATCAAATATACAAAACAAGTGATGCACAATACAATTGCTCACCACCCACTGATTGATGCCCAGCCAATCCCCAATCTGTGGTACCCCCCAGCCAACTCCCCCCAGTTTATATACTGGGCATGACATCCCATGGTATGGAATACCCCTTTGGCCAGTTGGGGTCAGCTGTCCTGGCTGTGTCCCCTCCCAACTCCTTGTGCCCCTCCAGCCTTCTTGCTGGCTGGGCATGAGAAGCTGAAAAGTCCTTGACTTACTATAAACACTACTTAGCGACAACTACAACATTAGTGTGTTATCAACATTATTCTCATCCTAAATCCAAAACATAACACTATCAACTACAAAACATACCAGCTACTAGGAAAAAAATTAACTTTATTCCAGCCAAAACCAAGACAGCTACCTTCACAAGCTTTCAGCTAGCAGTCCATGCACAGCATTTACTACAGGTATGTGGCACAGTGCAAGTTTTCAACCTTTCTTACCTCCCAGAAGCATATCAGCATGTCCATCCTTTACGGTCGCTTCAGCTCTCCCATCTCCAAGAGGACACCCAGCAAGGCAGCTTCCCTGGAAACTTCCTTTAGGTCAAAGCCCCTCAGTAAGTATTTGCTCAGTTTTTACCACACGTCCACCTCTCCAAGCACCAAGTCAACCCTCCCCCAAGAGCCTCATAACTTCTCCCAACACTGTGAGCTCCTTCAACACCTTTACTAAACCAACATAGCTTATAACCAAAGAGGGGCAGGAGGTCCCTCCTGGACTTTTAGAGACATCCACTACACCCACCAGCGTGAGGCAGCTGGTTGATTTGCCCAGGTGATACAACACAGGCACAGCTGAGCTCAATGTCCATCAGTGACGCTGGGCAGTAATTAGGTGTTAAGTGGGGAAAATCCCACTGTGGCAACGACCTTGAGGGCTAGTTTTCTTGGGGCATGTTTCAAAAGCAAAGGAATCAGTACCCCAGAATTTGGATATGGATAAGGTTAATTCCTTTGTCACAGGCCTGTAATCACTCATCCCATTGCATAAAAACTACTACAGGTCCCAAACAGTTTTATATCCTTCAAGCACTCTGCAGTCCAAATTATTCCTCACCCACTCTAAACAAGACGGCTAACCAAGGGAGAACTCATGACACAGGAGGTAGCACTTGTCCATGGACTCACTAGGCTTTTTAAAGGAGTAGGAAACCCTCAGCTTTTAGAAATAGAGTATTTCAAGGTGCATTATCAAACCATGACTGAAAACAGATTTGCTGCTGGTCTGCAGCTGCCAATATGCCAGCCAAGGGGAGCATGAAGTTGTGGGTATTCTCCAAAGCAAGGATGGCTTTTTAACTTTGCTGTTATCTCCCATGGACTTTCACTGACTCATAAGAGTTATAAATGAAAAAAAAAGAGCTATGATGGTAGCACTATTAACTGGTGCTTTCTCTGTGGTCTGGTTATGACACAGATGGAGTATCTCTCAGAATTAATAAAAGACAAACAACACAACGGACCTCAGTGCAAAGTGATGGAACAAGGTTTCATCAACTATTTTTCTTGTATTTTAATTTTTTTAAATTTTCTTTCTTCTCCTGAAAAATGAAGAGAGCTCACAGGTCAAACAGGACTATGCATTGAAGTAAAATGTTTAGATGTACCAGGTCTTTGCATTCCCAAACAATAACCTGTACCTCAGATGATGAAACCACTTTTTTTTTTTCCCTGATACCCTTTTGTTTCACCTTCCATGTACCAAAGCTTATCATACAATGGTTGCTGGCAAAGCAATGAAGGAGATGGAACAAATGGACCCTTAGCATAACTACATTAATTCCAATACCAGTTTGTCAGGGCTGCATTTGGCCTTATATATATACAGTAATTCCAGCAAGCTTTTTGTTGTAGCCATTAGCAGATAAGCTGTGTTATTATTCTTAAGAAGCAGGCCAAGCAGTGGAGAGAAACAAAGATGTTTTGGGACAACCTGTTTGGATGTACTGAGGCAACAGGGAGCTGGCAAACTAGTTTGTTGGCTAGGGAAAGTTGGTGGGTCCTGGGAAAGGCAGGATTGTGGTAGTCACCTTGGTAAGAAGCAGTGATTAGAAAAAGCCACTCAGCCATCCCTGTGGCTGTGGAGGTCGAGCAGTGGGAGAAGCCGCAGCATCTGCAGAAGGGGTTTGTTCCTGCCTCCTGGGAGAGCAGGAGAAAGGCAGAGAACTCATCCCATGTCACATCACTGTTAGGTGGGCTGGGGCTCTCAAACTTGGCTGGGGCTCCCTCCTCTTGCTGGAAATCTGAAGCAAACTTGTGTTGTCAACAGAATCCCACTGCTGTAAAACTAGAAAGAGAGGAGTATCATCAGCCCTGCAAGTAGATGGCTACAGCAGATTTAATTCGGGGTACCCCCAGATGAACCATGACAGGTGGATAAGTCTCTCTGTGCCCAGTACTGCGGAATGGGTAATGCAAAATTGCTTTGAATGTATATATTTAGATAATTCAGCCCTGGCCAGAAAAAATGGGCCCTCCGGGAAAACAAGGATTAAAGGTAAAGAGGAATTATTAAATCCTCCTGGATTACAAGGGAGAGCAGGTGAAATTTTACCCCATCAGAATTCTGCATTTGTGGTGAAACTGGGCAAAAACAGTTTACCTTTTTTCTACACGTGCCAGACAGCGATATCTGGGTTTTGAACCTCTGCAATGCAGCCTTAGGCTCCGTAGTCAGAAAAAACCCCACCCCAAAACAAACCCAAACACTGCACCCTTGGAGATGAAAACGCAGCACCCAGACAAACACATCTTTTCCATCAGAAATTGCCTGCACCTCAGCTCCCCATGGACGAGCCGGGATGATGCCACCCTTTCACCTCACAGGACTTGGTGGGTACCAAGTGGTGCTGGCTGAAGTCTAAGGCGCTTTGGTCAGAAGATGCCCCTCGTCGTGTCACCACAGCCAGTTTTTTTGTGAGGATTGAATAGCTGCTCAGGAGTGATCCATCTGGGCTCACTTACACAAAGATCATGGGCAAAGTATCTCTTGGCATCTCCTCGGGTCGTTTCCAAAGGGTGAGCTGATCTAAACCCCGGGGGATACTGAGAGGTGCCTGTGATGGGTTTTTTCAATGTCACCTGAGAGCCCTGCAGAGAGGGGGAGGCTGGGAGTTGTCTGGAGGCCAGATGTGGCTCAATCACTTTTTGGGGGGGCTCTGGTTGTCATAAGCCAAAACCCAGCTCCATCAGGCTGTTGTCCATCCAAGATAAAGTGGACCTTACCGAAAATTTTGCTGGGGGAAAATAAAAATGCTATAAAACCCTGCAGTTATTTCCCTCTCTTTCTTCACTAACTTTTTTTCTGCCATCCAGAGCACTCCACACAACAGTCTTGTTAGTTCCCGTTGCATTTGCCTTATAGCTATGGGTATTTTACATATAAGCCTTCTTAAGCAGAAGAAACCATATTGTTCTATAATTGTGTAACCCTGCACAATCCTGGAAACAGTGAAGTTCTCACACTATTTGTTTACTTGTGGCGTTTTCATATCATCCAAGGACAATAAAGGCCAGCTTCTTTCCATAAAGCTTGAGCCGGAAAAAGGGTTAAGCATTTTCTTGTAGGTGTTTGCCTCCCAGCACAGGGCTGAGATGGTTTTGCTTATGTCTCTGTGTTCTCTGTCACTCTTCCCTTATCAGTGGTTTACTCTTTTGTGGCACCGATATTTTGTATAGTTAGCTACCGGCGAAGTTACTCTGGCCCTTGCTCTCCATACAAAGAAGCAAGCAGCTCCTTTACGGTTTATACTGTGCCTCCAAAGACAGTTTTCATTCTGTAGACATATTTATTTAAGGAGTATAAAAATAATTGAAATTCCCTCACCTATAACTATGAATATAACTTTTTCTTTTCTTTTCAGTGTCCTCTGCACTAGAAGCACCCTCTCATATTAATCAGGTTTTTGTCAAAAAACCTGCCAGAATCAATGAACTATCAGACTAATGCGACAGCTACACTTTGGCGTGCTTTGAGTGAGACTGACCCCCGTATGGGAGTCCGTAAGGAGCACTGCAGCGAATGCCGTTGTGCGGGATCGCAGTGCGGTCAGAGGAGGACGGAGATGCCGGGTGATGCCAGTGTGAGAGCCGAGCCCAGCGACCAGGTCCAAACCGCAAACAGGAGTAAGCCAGACGATGGGGTGGGAGCCTATGGCTCTGTCCTTGGCTTCTTGACAGATGGGTCTCACCTCAGCACTGACTGGGATCGTGTGTCTGGACCGTGGTTACTCTCTTTTAGTATTAAACTGTGGTCCAAAGCAGGACTGTTTCAGTAACTGTGGGTGTCAACAGGAATATAAAGCTTTACAGGGATATGTCTTTAAATGCAGATTGCAAAAAAAAACCTGCAAATGTTTCTTCAGGATGGGTAAAGTTCCAGGATTGCCTCCCCTACTTTTTTCCTGCAAAACAGTTGAACTAGTTGGGCTGATTCTGTCTGGAGTGCATTAAGCCAGAGGCAGATACCCACCCTGGAAAACAGCAGCTTAAACAATCTGTTGACATTGAAAGCATGAGAAGGCACGCAGATAAGAATGTCAAGAAACCTTAACTATAGCTGTTACTTCCTGCACAGCCTATAATTAGATACCAGGGTAGTACCTTATACATACTTAAGATACAAGCCAGAATAGATTTTGCTTATTTTTTCCGTCTCTGCGTTCCCATCTGTGCTTTTTGTGTTCTTGCTTGCCAGCTTTCTGATAAAGCAATATATCTGTGGCTGATACTTGCTAGGAACCATTGTGAAAAATGTTTGCTACAAAACAAAATGCTATTAATTTTTTTCTCCAAATAAGTGCTGAGAACAGTAAGGTTTAATTTCCTGCCTCTCCACTTTCCTGACTTCTCTTGTTAACCTCAATTTATTTTTTTCACCTCAGCCTGTAAGAGAGCTTTACAAACCACGGTGTCATTTCAACACTTATTTTTCATTCTGATGCCTGGTTTGTGAAAACATCAAGTTAGATATTCTACATTTTTTTTAAAAAAAGACCCATTCTTAGATGCCTAAGCACACTCTGAGAAGCTTGACTTTAGGCAGCCATTTTTTGGATACCATGGCCCTAGCAAAGCACTCCTCAGAATCTTATATCTGAGTGATGATCGTGGCATTTTTTTTGGAAGTCAAGAAACACAGCCAGTATTTCAGGACACGTTTTCAGTCCCGCTCTTTAAACCCTCAGTAGGGAAGACCCCGAAGGTGTGTGTTGGCGACGGTGGCTCCTGTGCACACCCCACGTTGCCCTTGGCACTGCATTTCCAGATGAGGGCAAAGGGAGAATCGGGCTGAAACACGCTTGTACCTGCCTATCCCCAGCTGGGATGCTGGCCTGAAAGCGCCTTGGGGAGTCGATACAAGTGACATAGTACCAAGTTAGTGAGAGTAAATGGCACCAGGACTCACAGACCACCGCTCAGGAGAGCTGTGGTGGCCAGGTAGGCTTGGGCACATTTCAGTCTTTGCTCTGTGTCCACGCCAGCTTGGCCAAGTCCACTCCTAGCAGCTATTTAATGCAGTCTGAGGCATAGGGTCATGGCACCATTCCCAAATGAAAACTTTTGCCCAGCTCCAGCGCTAAATTGTGTTTTGTTACCACAACCAAGAACACATGAACTGCAGAGCAAGCATGTGCCTCCTGCTACGCCTGGTGACAGGGCACTAAGCCACCCTCCTTGACTTTGCTTGTGTGTAGCAAAGTACTGGGTCTACACTATCAAACAAACCAGGGATGCCTTTAATCTGTCATTCAAGACTGATAAAAGATGAATTCATTAGCTCCAGGTACACTTAACAGGTAACAGTTAAGAAGTAAAGTCTTGAGCTATCTTTTCATCTCACTGTTAGCCTGCCTAGTAAAGGTTGTGTTGTTTCTCTAGATGACTTAAGTGTCTAGAGACACTAACCCAAAACCTTCTGTTAACTACCAAAATTTCCCTACCAGCCACATACATCTAACGAATTACTGAATGTGACCATATAGGTAACTTTAATTTCTTTAACTACTGGACAAAGCTAAGCTAAGTGCGGAATTTAATGCAGGTGCTCATGAAGTATCACAAAATACAAAAATATAGGAGTGCATACTCATTTGAAAGAAAAAAAAGAACTTCTTTTAGTGTCTAGTACAGGTTTTAGCTGAATGGGGAATGATGGTATTAGAAAGACCTGAAACATTGTCCTGTTATTTCCTGCTGTCTCATTTTAATGAACTTTTTGTACGTGTTAATAAAAGTTTCTTATTCTCCTCACATAAAATCTTCAATGTATTCTCAATTGTGCTTTCTCTAGCTGCTTCTTTATTATATCAGTTTCTCTTTTCCAGGATTAGTTTGGGTAAAGGATATGAAATATTGTTAATTACTACCTTTTAGTGCTGAGACTGTAGTCAGCCCTTTTTTGGGAACATTTCCAAGGGAAGGCGAACATCCTGCGTGCATTAATGCCGAGGAGAGGTTATAGGCATGTAAGTAAGTAACTGCATTGTCCTCTTTGGTCATTACTGAGGGCTGTCCCTGTGTAAGTGCCTAAGGCACCTGCACCAGGCATGGGATGACCCTAGTTCCCCCCCTGCCCCTGCAGCACTCCTACAAGGATTCTCTAGCTGGTGATGTGCAGGACTTTTACCTCCTTAAGAGCTCTACTGTAAATTCCATACAGGACAAGAGAGTTTTGTCTTCTTGCCATATAACATTGGCATTGAGAGTTCCTACTTGCATCTCCTCCTGCCTGTCTTCCATTGCCAGCCACAAGATCCTTCCTCCTTCAGCTGATTTTCCCTTCCTCTCCCCGCTTTCCCACTCTCTGCAGATAGACTTCTCCCTCTATTGCCATAAGAACAAGCAGCAGTTTAGCCATGCTGAACAGCCCACGCTGGAGGTGACCATCTTCCATTTGAGAGGGGAAGAAACCAACCCCAAACACTTGTTTTTTTTATGGGCACTTCATTACCTTCTACAATGGGAGAGAAGATCAGTGCTAGTAACCTTCCTCCACACCACTACCACCACTTGGAAAACTCAGTATCAAATACAGCTTCCAGGGACATATGTACGTCCTTAGCTGTATGGTGATGGGAAGATTTCCCCATAAGGGTCTGTGCTAGGAGGAGAAGTATCCTCTGCAAGTTCCTGCCACAGATGTGCATACACTTTAGCTTGTCATCCCTGCCTAGGCTTCTTCTAATCATGCTGCAGCCACAAAGGGGTAGGTTAGGAGGGACTAGGAAATTGCAAGTGTGTCAAGTACCCTGCAGAAAGTGAAGCAGGAGATGGATAGGAAAACATCTCAAAAATCAAGATTTGCCCTAAGAATGACTTCTCAGCTGATCTCTTCTGTTCATTGCAACCAGGTCCCATTACCTTGCTCTCTATTCTGCCTGTGTCCCTTCCCAGAAAGGTGACTTAGGATTACTCGCATGCTCTCTTTCTGTCTCCCATAAAAAGTTGATCCAAACTGAGTAGAAGTGCACCCATGGAAAGAAAGGGCATAGGTAGATGTTACTGTGCCTTCTGAGATGTCCATAATACAATATAGATGAGAATCCTCACCTCATATGTGCCAAAACTAGAAAAGGAAAAAAATTAAAGATCCAAAAAGAGAATTCTGCAATGCCCAACTATCCTGCTAAGGGCTAAGCTGGCCTGGATGTCTTGTACCTCCTCCACCTCCCTTATTTACCACGGCTGGGTTGGCTGCTACCTCTGCTGAGGGTGCACCACGTGGACAAGCATCCCATCAGATGCAAGCTCCCCAGCGTCCCCATACTCAAGGTGCAGGAGCCAACTCAGCTGAGGTACCAACCTGGCTGTCTGAAGAGGTGCGAGCGTTGCAGCCGCTGAGGTGGGACAGCCATGTGATGAGGTGCCATGGACTCCCCTAATTAGTTAATGGTGGAGCCTGAGCATGTGTACCAGGCCTGCCTGGTGGCTGCCTTCATTCAGGGTTTGCTGCAATATCACCATCCTCCTCCCCACTGCTGGGGAAGGCAGTGCTCTGCCCATACATCCTCACTGCTGACAAGATCCTTTGTGTCCTGGTGGGAATCACTATGGTCTCCTTAGTTGCAGTCTCTGTCCCTATAGGCCCTGGATGCAGTGAGCCTTTGGCTGGCTTCTCCTCCTCCTCAGGGCTGCAGGAACCAGCAGTGATGATGCTGCAGAGCGAGCATGGGACAGGGCTGATCCTGAGATGGGCTGTCGGTGGTGACCAGGCTGAGGGGAAAGACCCCCACCAACCTCAATACAACAGGCATCAGGCTCTTTCTTCTGAAAGGCTTTGGTCTTTTAACAACTCACTTTGGATAGTGTAGGCTTGGTAAAGACCAATTAACCAACTGATCAAGTGGTACTACTTGTCGGCTGAAGGCTATCAGATGAGACAAAATGATACAGTCCTATGGTAATGCAAGCACTTCTTTTTCAGCCTCTGAGGCATGAAGCCATTTCACCTCTGTGTCAGGTCTCTCAGAGAGCTGGTACAGGGGAAACATGCTAAAAGGCATCTGAAAAAGTCACTGCACCTAGTAAAGACTGTGGTGCTGTTTTGGGGTAATAGCAGAGAGAACAGCAGGAACTAGTTTAATATTCAGTTCACAGCCTGGTAAAAAGCCAGTGAACATGTAGAAGATCTGACTGAGCATTCTCCCTCTTTATGTGACCTGGTGTCAGGTACAAAGCTCAGAGAAGAACACCATGCCAGTGAAGATGGGTATTTCCCCACCAGCCATAACAGTACAAAAAACCCCAGCAGCAGCTTTATTAAAAATTGATGGATGAGTGCATACACTGGGCCATAACCTTTCATCTAACATTAAAACTCAAAAAATATCTAAAGCAAGCAAAGTCTGTGCTGAGGGACAACGCTGCTGCTTCCCATTTCTAAGATAATGAAAGCAGTTTTAAGGTTACTTCACCGCTACCATTTGATGGAAGAAATCTGCAGCCAGGCCCCAGCCCAAGAGCTCTGCGTGACCCATAAAGGCACAGAATGGCAGAGGTGCTGAGTTTGGAAGGCACCTCCGGAGATGGTCTTCTTCAGCCCTCCTGCTCAGACTGCAGTCACCTAGAGCAGAAAAGTTGCTCAGGGCCATTCTTGGTTGGGTTTTGAGTATCTCAAAGGGTAGAGACTCTACAATCTCTCTGGGCAACCTGTTTCAGTGGTCAACGACCCTCACAATGAAAAAGTAGAGTAGAGTAGAGTAGAGTAGAGTAGAGTAGAGTAGCATAGCTCAGTTGGAAGGGACCTACAATGATCATCCAGTCCAACTGCCTGACCACTTCAGGGCTGACCAAAAGTTAAAGCATTTTATTAAGGGCATTGTCCATGTGCCTCTTAAACACTGACAGGCATGGGGCATCAACCACCTTTCTAGGAAGCCTATTTCAATGTCTGACTACCCTCTCAGTGAAGAAATGTTTCCTAAGGTCACTGTTCCTGCAGCCATGGTCCTCCAAATCAGAGGATCAGGCAGCCCAAGGTCCATCAGCATTATTAAAGATTGAGGTAAAAAAAAGCATTGAGTGCCTCTGCTTTTTCTTCATCCTTATTTGTCAGGTGGATCCCTTCTCTTCCTAGTCATCCTTAATCCTCAAGAAGAGTCCCCTGGGTAAGTGAATTAGCCTGGTGGTATCTCAGTTCTCCCACCACGAAACAGAGGTGGGAATGTTTCTCTTCTGAGTGTGGCTGCAAGGGAAGAGGCATGCTGTGAAGCACCATGTGTCTAACATGATAGCTGCTGATGTGTCTGCTGTGACAAAGCAGTCGTGGTGCTGCCCATAGGAGCCGCTGGGTACAACCAGAATAAGTTCTGATGACACCTCCTGGCATGCTGTATCTGTGACACGGCTTTTGTTGGAGCACCATCGCCAGCCTCTGGGCATGATTATTTTGATGAAATACATTCATACATCACCTCCCTGCTGGAGTTTAATTGACATAAGGGAACAGAACAGAACATGGAAGAAATCTGTGCTGCAGAGTGACCCAAAGATATATGGGGGCTACTTACAAGCTCAGGTGAATAATAGGAGAATAATGACACCTATTTTGCAAGGCATTTGACTTATGGGCCTATAACTCTTAAATCTTGGCAAACATGCTCCAGAATGAGTTGGAAATATGAGAGATTTACTGCACACTAAGTATTCTTCCCCTAATGAAAGCAGGGGGGCTTCCCACACCTCCTTTTCCCCCCCTCCTGCCATTCATCACCAAGTGGAGAAAAGTCAGAAGCTCCAAAGCCCACAGGTAGAAATATGATCCTGACACCAGGTTTCACACCTCAATCTACCCCTTATTTCAGCAAAGGCTGCTTTACACTAGCAGCCTATCCATCAGTCCAATTCACATGATGGAGGAGGCAAAGAGGAGGGAAGAGATGGGATGTCAAGAAAGGTCTGTTTTGGAAGAGGTGTCAGGGAGGAGCGATTTTCACAAAGAAGTGGTTTGTAACTGTGGAGCAGGGCCACTCCTGGTTGGGGGCTGAGGTGACACACATTCCTGTTATTCGTGCTACACAAAACCACAGGACATGCAGCCCAGCTCCTTTTGCTGCTGCTGCTGCTACCACTGGCTCCTCAGAGTGGCTTCAAGCACTGTCCTGTGTTCAAGGGATGGTACCCAACCAGGCTGGCTGGGTCTAGAGAGGAGAAAGATCTGTTCTGGGAGACAGCCAAGGAAGATGGTCTGGAAAATATCTGTGAAGGCATTTAGAGATGGAAACACTATAGATACCTCTTAGGATGTGGGAACCAGTAAAAGGAAGATGTGAGGCCATAGGGAGAGGAATAGAGTGAAAGTGCAGGCAGAGTGAAGATTTGTTTGCTCTGAATTCACAAAGTATTTTGCCTGTACAGAGCCACAGGACTATAAAGCTTCAGCCTGGACTTGTTTTTAATGGTTATTATTGTTTGCCTTGGAATAAGAGGCCTTTATAGCTTGACAGAAGAAATAAAGCAGTCTACCAGAAAACAAGTGAGGCGTGAACTGCTATAAGAACAAGGGGAGATCTGTTTACCAGGCAGGATGAAAACATAAGTAATTAGCTTACCAACAGATAGAGAATGCTCTATCAAAAGGCAACATGATGCACAGAAGACCTTTACTGGTGGACACATACGAAACTATTTCAAGGAGATCAAATTTAATCTCAGCTAACAAGAATTTAATGATGCTCTGTCATTAGTAATTTAAATAGCTCTTACAGAAGACCTCACCTGCATTATCCAAACTTTTCCAGTCCCTTTTATTATTCATCAAGTATTCATGTGGCCCTTTGTAGTGAACCCCAGACTGACTGGGGATGCTACTGATTAATGAGCATCCCGTTCAGGCTTACTGAGGATGAGAGGTGGCCTTAGGCAGAGTCACAAATGCAATTCTGTGATCTTAAAAAGGACTTTTTTTTAGCTGAAAAAGAAGTGTGGATGAAGGTCAAAACACAGGTCAGGATGTAGAAGTTAGAGACTGTCACTTCTGATCCACCGACATCCTGTGTGACTCTCAGTAAAGCATGGTCTCTGCATGTATTCATTTCAAAAGCTGAAATAATGGTAACAGTTCCTTACTTCAAAAGGCTGCTATCATGACTAATTGCAAAAAATGTTTATAGAACACTATCAAATTCTGAGGCAGAATACATCAGAGAAATGCAAAGTATCGTTTATAATTGCAGAGAAAAACAACTATGTTAAAACCGTCAAGGTTGCAAGCTCAAGCATTTGAAAGCTGAGAAATGCCAAAATTAAGGTCGTCAGTGAAATCTTAGTTTGGCTTCTCTGTTTGCATGTGTTACAAGGTACATTGCAGTTATGACATGTCATTTCAGGACAGTATATGGCAGCTGCAGAGCAAATGCTCTCCATCTATCAATAAATACATAGAAGGTGACATACACATACAAAGACGACAGACTCCCCGTGGGGATGTGAGTGGAGTTGGCCAAAAGCCTTATTTAGGCCATGTACCCAAAAGTTTTCTATTGACAAAGAATTAAGTATTTAAAGGTGTGTGATATAACATGATGCTGGAAGTATCCATCCCGGTGTATATGTTACACCAATGGAAAGCAATCAACATACAGTAACATTATTGGCAGTGATTGGTAGCACTTTGGCATTCAGCTTTTTGCTGGTATTGCTTTTCCTTCTGTTTAATCACTTTTTTTGTCAGGCCTGTGGCATCCCACACTGCTGCTTTTTCAACTTCTATATATCTTCTTTTGTTCCTCTCCTTTCATCCCTTCTCATTGTCCTTACTCCTTTTCTCTTTGCTTTTTCCTCACACACACTTTCAGCTCTTCCACAAAACCCAGTCTTTCTCCTCTCTTTTCCTCACTTGCATTTAATCTTACTGTGTTATCATACTGTCAGCTCTGCTAGAGCTCCATTTATGCCCTTCCACTTCCCCAGCCCAACGCCTTCAGATAAAAACCAATATCTCTGGCAAGAACTGTGGCAACAGATTAGCATCACTTTGATTACAAACTGCACTGTGGAAATTGAGAAGAGATCCAAAATAAGAGAGAAAACCCATCAGATAGCAGAGGCCAGAAGGGTTTGCAAATACCACAGAGGTCAGCGAAGCATCTCCCTGCAACCCTGGCAGTTGTGCAGCTTGAATGCTTGGGTGGCAGCCTGTGCAAACTGGAAGGAGGCTGCCCAAACCTCTGCCTCTTCTTCCTCCTCAGTAGGATTTCTGTATGGAATCACCCAGGAGAAAGTTAGGTTCTTAGAGGAGAAATACAGTTCAAAGTCGAGTGCGTAGGGAGCAAACTTGGTAAGAAATATTGCAGGGGAAATGAAATTTCAGAGAGCGAAATGGGTTAATGATAAGCCTCTCACACCTGGGCAAATTTTTCATGTCAATTAAGCTTGGGATAGGTCTATTAGGTTTCATTGGTGTTACAACAATGTACACGACATCAGAATTGTCCTATGCTATTTTAAATATTATCCCCCCTTCCCCGCCCCACTCTCCCTACAGCATGAAAGTGGCTGTCTAAAGGACAGGAGTCACATTTGCACGACCCAAATAGCAGAATTCAAAGTGTGCTAATGATCCAAGCTGTTGCATTTGGCATTTTGAAAGGGCAATGCTAGGATCTGAGATTATGGGCACAAAGACAGATTTAAGCAAATCAGAGTCTCAGAAATATTCCCATATAGCCCACTAACTTGAATTACAATGTTTCTAGAGGTGACATTTAGCTAACTATAGCATTTGGAGCAAAAGGACATGGCTTCCTAAGACAACTTTTTCTTCGGCTTCCTGAAATGATGTGCATTCCCAGGACAGAGGCATAGAGCCCACTGTGATAAATGAAGTGTAAACCTCAGTTAAAAAAATCAGCTTGTTTCACATAGGATTAAACATTCCTCTTTTTGTCTCATTGAAGAGTATTGGCTTTTTTGCAGGCTGAGAAATCAGACCGGGTCTGAGATAAAACATTGATTACTTTGGGCCACCCACAGAATTATCCAGGAACGACAACTGCAATTTAGATTCGCAGCCTGTCTTACCTCAACTTACTCAAGGCATGTAAGTCACTAGAGAGCATCACAAAGCATATTTACACTTCCAGGCTTATATGCCCTTCAGCCAAACCCATTGCAGAGCTCTTCTCTTTTATTCCAAGCATGAGTAAAATTTCTGTCAATTGTACCAGATAATCCGGCTGTGCTATAATATAGTTTTCTTTGGGCTGGCTGTACGGACAGGAATTAGTTCATTTGGCTCATTAAGAATCCCAACTGACTCAGATCCCCCCGAGCATTGCCACAACAACCTCGCTAAAACATGTTGCAATCACTGCTTAAAGTACCTGCGGCTTTATGGTGTCTGCAGATAATCTGATCACCCTAGAAGTAAATGATATAAAGATCTTGGGACACCCTGATCTGAAGAGGTGTGCTGTCCCCGTGCCACAATGTGTGTAAGAGAGACTGATAGGCAGAGGGACTGAGCCTGATCCCCTTTTCTTTTTCAGAGGGAGGAAACTGAGACAAGGCCCAGCAAAGACTTCCCTGGAACTTGCCCAGTTCATACACAGTGACCTCGCATCTTGACATGGCAACGCATCCTGAACCCCATTCCTCCCTAAGTGCTCCCTTATTCCCACAAAAAAGGCTCCAGGCTCGTTGTTATCAGAGGATTTGGCTGACAAAACTTGCTCTTCTCTGTTTTCTTCCACCACAAGCAGCAGCAGCGCAAACTTCCCCAGGTATCTCATCCCAAAAACGTCCTCCTCATCCCGGCGCAGAACTCTCCGAAGGTGACAGGTACGGGACTGCCATCCTCTAGTGGGTACAACTCTCAGAAAGGGCTTACCATCAGAAGAACTTCTATCCTCTGGCCTGAGTATAAGGGAAGCAGATGAAGTATTACGTTCTATGTACTGTGGGGCATAAGTGTACAAGTTCTGAAGTTCATTTGGCCATCTCCATGCTCCAGACTGGGCTTTCCAAGTTACCAGTCACTTGAGAGAAAGCAGGCTCACACTCCCAGGGGAACAGCTGTTCAGTCCTTGGGTGCTTTGCTAAGAATGTCTCTTGGTTAACCTTATCGCCAACCATAATGTCAGTCTGACATATTACTTACCCTCCTTCAAGTGTTTCCGATGCGTCCTCAGAGATTTCTCTCTACCTGATACAGACTTTCACCTTGTTTGGATTGTTAAACCTGTTGTAACTGCTATGAGGTACTCAGGAAGGTGACTGATATTTTCCAGGAGTCTCTAGTGGCAGCACAGTGGCTATAATTAACCATAATATGTTTTTCCTCCTTCTCCCCCTCACTCTCACTCACAGAGTACAAGAAACAATGCACATCATAAGTGGGTGGCCCTCCGGATGAAACTGTTGTCTTTGCTGAAAGCAAAAATGAAAAACAACCCCAAACGCAGCAGGAAACAGGCAGATAAATTTTCAGATAAAAAAACAAAAAAATCATTATACTCATGATTTCCCCAACAGAATTATTTTCTGCTCCCCAAGGAACAGCTGTTTTCAGACTAGATTAGCATCACTCTACTGCTGACCCTTCAGAGTAAAGTTTCAGGGCAGCAGCTTCTCAAGTTCTACATGATTTACCATCTGTATTTGTGTTGTTGTTGCCAGTCATCTTGAGTGCAAAATAACAGTGAGCAAACCACTGATTCCTGCTCAACGTTAGTCATGAGAGGGATCTTCCACCTGATTCTCCAGGCATCCATGTCATACAGAGAACCATTGTTTTGGGTTTGTGTGGTGGGTTTTTTTGGTAGCAGTGGGGGGGCCGCGGGGCGGCCTCCTGTGAAAAGCGGCTGGAAGCTTCCACAGCTCCAAGTCGGACCCACCTCTGGCCCAGGCTGACCCAAACAGTGATGGTGGTAGCGCCTCTGGGAGAACAGGTTTAGTAAGGGGAACCTGCAGGGAGTAGGGGGATTGGAATGTGAGAGAAACCCCTGTGTAGATCCCGAGGTCAGTGAGGAAGGAGGGGAGGAGGTCCGCCGGAGGAGGGGATGTCCCCACAGCCCGTGGTGAGGCAGCAGACTGTCCCCCCCCAGCCCATGGAGGGGAGCGGGGGAGCAGATGCCCACCTGCAGCCCGGGGAGAGAGGAGCCCACCCCGGAGCAGTGGGATGCCCCCCAAGATGGCCGCCGCTCCACGGGGAAGCCTGCGCTGGAGCAGTCTGTGCCTGAAGGACTGCAGCCCGTGGGAAGGACACACGCTGGAGCAGTTCGTGAGGAACTGCAGCCCATGGGAAGGCCCCATGCCAGAGAAGTTAATGGAGAACTGCCTCCTGTGGGAGCAGCAGAGGCAACGTATGACGAACTGACCCCAACCCCCATTCCCCATCCCCCTGCGCCATTGCTGGGAGGAGGTGGAGAGAACTGGGAGTGGAGTTAAGCCTGGAAGGAGGGAGGGGTGGGGGGAAGGTGTGCTAAGGTTGGGTTTTACTTCTTCCTATCCTTGTGTTGATTTGATTGGTAGCAAATTAAATTGATTTTGGTTTTTTTCCCCAAGTTGAGTCTGTTTTTTGCCCGTGACCCTAAGTAGGGAGTGGTCCCTCCCTGTCTTTATCTCGACCCACGAGCCTTTCTTTACATTTTCTCTCCCCCTCCCACTGTGGGGTGCGGGAGGCTGAGCGAGTGGCTCCGTGGTGCTTTGCTGCCGGCTGGACTTAAACCACGACAACCATCGAAGAGAGATGCCGAGCTGAGAGCAGTGCATCTTAACTTGGGGAATCCAAGACTATGGGCTGTGTTCTTTGTTGGTGTTATGTCTCCAGGGACCATCAGTGGATGTCCAGCAGATGATAATGTCCCAAATACTCAGGGAAAGAGCTCAACTGATCCTATCTCTCCTGCTCAGCTGGCAGGAGCAGGATCTAAGCCACTGACAAGCAATATTACTGTATGAAATAAAGCCCCAGTGTAGGCTCTATTCCATGACACTAGTTTGGAAGTTTGCTCCACCAGAGGAGCACCACCATCAATCACAAGAATGTATCTCTGTAACAGACAACTTGTTATCAGATTGTAAAGCACTGCAACACCATCTTGATTTTGTGTATAGCTAAGCACAGACACTAAGGGATGTAGCAGATAATCCAAGGCTCCTGCAGTGCCAGATATGGAAGCTGGGTGCTTTCATGCCCACATTAGGGGTTTCTGCCTTCCTTTGCAGGATTTTCCTTACAACTGGAGAATGCCGGGGGCACCTCCTCTCAGCTTACTGAAGGTGACTGACCTGTGTCTCACTTCAATGCTTTGGGACAATCCTCTGAGCGTGAGGTACTTAACAGTGACTTTGTCCCCATATCTGTCCAACTCCATTATCCTGGACTGTGCTGATACAGCTCACCTCTCAGTGGGCTCCATCTGGATTAGGTCTAGGTCCTCAGCCCCAGACAGCGAAGACCTTCACCTACAGTGGTTCTTTCCCTGTTGAGCATCCTTCACAATCTTTTGCCAGTAGTGTCTTGAGACCTTTTTCAGCTTCTTTTCATCCCCTGCTCTTCTCCTAGGTTTTTGCTTCTTGGCCCAGTTTTGCAGGCTGCCACCACCAAGGTTATTTATTTTGGTGCTAATTGCTATGCCTATTGCACCAGCACCACTGAAAGCTGAGCACAGTTAGGTATCAACAATGTCTACTGGTTGCATTTGATGTGTGATGCCCACTGTTTTCATGGCTGCTCTTGCCTTCTCCCAGTGTTTGGTTGCTCTGCCAGCCAGAAGTGTCCGCAATGTTTCATTGGGAAGACTTTGGAAGTCAAACTGAAGAAGGAACACTGTAGCCAGTAGCATTATTACCTGGCTCTGAGTGTGAGTGGCTAGTACGGCATGAAATAATTTCCAACCAGCCTTTCCTCTGTGCTCTTTCTTGACTTCATTGGCTCCAGCAAAAAAGGTTGTGCAACTCATCAGACAGCAGCATAAGCCCTTCTGCTGGAGGGACATGGCGCCTGGGGAGGGCAAAAGAAAAACTCAGTCCCTGGGACTAGTTTGGCTGTTGTTGCTCTGTGAGACGGGAACACATCATAAAAAACCCTCTCCGTTTCTGTTCTGTACCCCTGAAATTTGGCTTACACTTCCCTTCACGCCTCTATCTTGTTTGAGAGATCCATATTCTCCTGGAAAGACACCAGCTCTCCAAGGGCAAGACTGCAAAATGCAATGTGTGTAATGCAATATGGGGAGAGCACTAAAGACTCTTAGGGGTGCTGGGGCTGTGAGCTTTGTTCTTTTTTTAATGCAATGCCACTAAAAGCAATGAGCCTGTGCCCATCAGGGAATAGTGCCCCAGAAACACAGGCAAGAGCAGAAAGTCATTTACTAGTACACTGAAAGTAAATAAAAGGGAGAGAAAGCTCTTTCAGCTTCCTGACTCCCTCCAAAGGGATCCTGCCCTGTTAATTCAGCATTTTACACTGCAATAGTTAAAATTTGCTAGCTGACTTGTTAAAAACACGAGCTAGCGTTTCCATGCAGACGCTAGCGCAGTGGGCAATGACATCCCTTACACAGAGGGGCGATAACTTTTGTACTGAGAGAGAGGAGGGGAAAGGAAGACAAGGCCAAAACTGCACCCACAGGAGAAAAATAAGTGGAACAAAGCGTCAAATACAGAAGGGTGAGGTTGGACCCTGCCCAGCTGCCAGCAGAGGAGCAGGAAAGCAGACCCACCGTCGGGTACGTATCATACAGAGGGAAGGAGAGACTGCGATGAGCATGGCAAGAAACCTGGCCAAGTCCCCAAAAGCCCTGTGTACCCCATGTGCCCAACACCTCCCACCCACAGCGCCAGCCAGAAGAGAGCAATGCCAGCCCATGCACCACTTCACTCGCCAAAGCAATCGGGGTGGCCCCGTTTGCCAGCCTGTCTCCCCACACTGTCTGAAAACTGCCAGTTAAATGGGATATTTCCCGTTTGCAGACTTGTGACACTCTAGTCCTGATTGTGCTCTTATTTTCACTGATACAGCCCTAAATAGCTCCATGTACCATGGTGTGGGGAAACTGGGATCTGTAAGGCACCTGTCCGACGCGTTCAATAAAGACACCTTTTTTTTTTTCTTATCAGTCTTATAGCCCATGCAATTGGCTTTCCTGAATCACTCGCTACGCACAATGGTATGAGTTATTATCCAGCGGCTTTCAGCTCTGAGGCAGGTAAATGATAAGCACTTCTCTGCTGCATGATTTCTCTGTATTTTTACAGTATGCCTGGTTAAGCCTTTGGCACTGGGCTGTGCAGCTTGATATCATTAGTGCCTTCAGAAAAATGCCAAGCAGAACTGCAGTCTAGTCTAACAGGGCCCAGGACAGAGGTGGGTGCTAACTTACCTACCTGGCAGCTATGGTGCTGGGTCATTCTTTCAGGGTATTGCCTCTCCCATCACTTGTTTCCAAAAGTAAAGCTGTCAAGTTGTTAACTGTTGCACAAGTTTTCCTGCATTAAATGATAATAAAAAACCTGCCTGTCTATGACCATAAACTTTAGGCTATGGAAATACAGACCGGTTCATGTAGCGACAGGACCAGAGCACAGCTGAGAGAGGTGAGGAGGGCAGGAGGGCTGGTGGGCAGGGGGAGCACATGGAAGAGCAGGAGAGTGCTGGGCTTGCTGTGCCCCCAGAAAGGGTTGGGACCGAGGAGCCAAGAAGGAAGCTTGGGCAGAGCAGGGCTGGGTGGTTTCAGGAATTTCTCTATGGGTTGGATGAGTTTGCATAGCCTTGGTAGAGGCTATGCACTACTGTGAAGAGCCTGGCTCCTTCTTCTTTATAACCTCCTCCTAGACACGAGGGGGCTGTGGTTAGGTCCCCCTGAAGCCTTCCCTTCTCCGGGCTGAGCAAGCCCAGCTTCCTCATCTGCTCCTCACACAGCAAGAGCTCCAGTCCCTAACCAGTTTGCAGGCCCTCCCCTGAACTCACTCCAGTCTATCCATGTCCGGGCCCCAAACTGTATGCGGTTTTTCAGTTGCGGCTTCATGAGTGCTGTGTAGGGTGGGATAATCCCTTCCCTGGACCTTGTTGGCTGTGCTGCTCTTGATACAGCCCAGGAGGCTGGTGGCCATCCCTGCTGCCAGTGTTGTGGCTCACCAGGGCCCCCGGGGTTTTTTTCAGCATATCTGCCCCCCGGGCAGGCAGTCCCAGCCTGGGTTGCTGCGCTGGGCTCTTTCTTCCCAGCTGTGGCACTTGTTCTTGTCAAATTTCATAAGGTTTCTGTTAGCCCATGCCCTCGGCCTCTCTAGGTCCTGCTGGATGGCCAACCTGCCCACCATTGTATTGACCTGCCCAGCTGCCATCATGGATGTGCGTCTTGTCACCTCCTCCAAGACACTGATGAAGACGTTAAACAGGGCAGTGCCAGGAAAGACCCCTGCATTACTCCACTTGTTTCTGGCCTCCAGGTGAAGTACGATCCATTAACCGCTTCATTGCGCCAACCTCTCAGCAGAGGCTGGCACACAGGAGCAGGGATTTCCTACTCCCAGGTGTCTGGGGAAGACGTGGGACAAGCCCCTTACCGGTTTCCTTCCTCCCATTTCCTTAGCTTTCTCCCCAGTCTCTTCTGTACACCAAAGAGAAAGCAACCAGGCTGAAGGAACTTAATAATCCACTGGTAAAGCCTGTCTTTCCTCTGTAGAACAGCCTGGAGATGGTAACATTTAGGAACCCTTCACCCATGTCAAACACAGATTTTAGTGTAACTAACTGAGACATTTCAGTTAGTTGTTGGGGCTTTTTTAGGTTTGTTGTTTTTTTGTTTGTTTGTTTTGAGTTACTGACACATTTACAAGCCAGTCAACCTCAACCTACTTCAGATAACTCAGCTCTAAAATAGGCTAAGCCCCCCTTCCTACATCACAGGGCTCTGTGTATATGGAAGATGGATGTTCAGGGGACACTAAGTATTACAGCCTTTGGTGTAGGGCTTCGGTATTTGCGTCTCATCTTGATCCCATCTCCTGAACTCCACAGTCGGGATAGGTACAGGAATGAAAGTACCTACGAAGGCCCCACAGTACAGCCATCCTGGCAGCCAGCAGACCGCTGCTTCCTCATTTACCCTCAATCAAAGAGAACCAGAAGATTTGGCATGGCAGCCCTGCCCCAAAGGGAGGGATCCAGTCACACATTTCTCACCTCATCTCAATACATGAACATATATAGCCCTGCACCTTTCTCTTCTAGTCAAAGTCACGCAGAGATGTGACACAGGCCGAAATATTTTCCTTTTCAATAACCAAATGCTCTAGCTCCTGTGCCTTTAGCTTTGCAACAGCTTGTAAAGCAAACGGCACTGAGTGCTGGAATCAGCAGTAAAATCCCATCTGATTATTTTTTTTTTTCCCCAGGAACAGCTGGGTTAAAAATCTTTGACTAACAAGTTTTCACTGCCATACTAATCACTCTTCTTAATCAAATCAATGAACCATCCAATTTAAATCTGTTTCTCATGAAACAAACATTTCAGAAAGATTCAGGTGCAATAAATAACCACCAAACTCGAGACACCGAGCTGAAAGGGGCCCCCGGCTCATGGTTCCTGCCTTTCCAGACAGCCAGAGATGTGAAGGGAGCAGTCCCCCAGCTCAGGGTGAGGGCTGTGACTGCTCCTCGCTGCCTTGGGAGGGACAGATACGCTGCCAGCCCTCTGATGGGTTTTGTTGTAGCTGAGGAGAGTAGGTGTAGTACTGCGGCAGAAGGACTTTTACAGGCTCCAGCTGAAAATTAAACATCCTGTTGTTATTTTAAGGGACATTTAACGTTAAGGTCCTATGCCTCACGCTTAACTGGAACGAGCAGAGCTGGTGGATCGTTTCTTTTGCTCGGAATAATTTATCCTCTCTGCAGGGGGAACACAACAAAATTAAGCCAGACCATGCATAGGCAGACGTTCCTGTAGCAAGGCGATTCCCAGTCAAAGAAGAAAGCTCTGATCCGCGAACTGCTTCAACGTATGGTAGCAAACACCCCTGCTATGCTGGAAAGCAAAAGCATGATGATGCTGTGTTAATGGGTTCACTGCATGGGGACATAGTGACACAGATTTGTGCCTCTGCTCCTTCCCTCCCGAGTAAGCCTAAGGAAACCACTGAGCATCACTGAAATAAGCTCCCATTTCCCACACTCTCTGCCAGCCTGCAGCACCTCAGAGGCATGTTGTGCAAAAATCATCTCTGTGAGGGCAGTAGCACATAGAGAGCAAGGAGGAATTTGCCACGGCAGTTCTTCTCCATGTGCTTGAAGTGTCCTGTGGTTTGCAGGCTTCCAGCCTACCCACATGAAAGCACACAGCCTCACTACCTGAAGAGCCACTGCGTAACGGAAAAATACAAAGAGAAGAAAGGCTGAAGACAGTGTCACTAAAACAAGAACTGAGCTCCAAAGAGGAATGTCACTTAAGGTTTGAGAATGCGCAGTGGCGGCTTTTTTAAAAAAAATCTTAAAGGATAAATAAATAAATGCTGTCATTATGAAGTGACATTTCTGGTCTTTGAAAGCTGTCTCTGCTGTTTGATGAAGTAGTGTGGCAGCCTTCTGAGCTGTGATGCTTATTCCCCTATTAAAGTCCTTTTGGAACTGAGCTGACTGACATATGTTAGTGGAGCATCTCATGTTTGCTTTCCTTTAGCTGAGCCTTTGAGGATTGTGGTTCCTTGCAGAAGCCTCTGAAGACGTCCATATAGGACCATCTGGGTGATTCCCAAAGAGACACAAAGAACAAAACTGCTTGAGCCGCATAGGATTTCTCAGCAAGAGATTGCTGGCAAGACTGAAATGTAAAGGATCCCCCCAGCCTTCAGCCAAAGGAGACCACCACACTTTCCCACCTCTGCCCCCCGAGACACAGCCACACTGAGCAGCCTGCCAAGTGCTGCTAAAAAACCCCTAACTGCCTTAACATGGACAACTTGTAAAGTCCTTGCAACTAATGTTTCATGCATGCCAGGAGGCACGTACCCTATTTAGGGAAATATGATATTAATCAAAGAATTAGTTACAGGATATTAAACTTGCTGAGGTGCTGTTATCAAATATGTAAGGCAAACAACATTCTGGGTAATTAACAGCCATCTATGATAAGCCTGCAATCTGAGCAAGGGGTTTGTCTGTGAGTCTCTGGGTGTTGCTTTCTTCGTTCCTTAAAGCTTCCTAATGGTTTGTTCAGGTAACCATCATGGACAAGCCTGACTTTACAAACTTCCCCTGGATTATTACAAAACAACACATCAGTAAGATGTAGCAGCAGTAAAGATCTCCCGATTTCTTTACCACAAACCTAAGTAAAGGTTTCCCACTTGCTGCAAACATTGCTCAAGCTGAGCAGGTAATGAGCAGCACTGAGAGAGTTTAATCAGCTGAAGAAGGGACAAGGACTTGGGTCTCTCCAGGAGCACGGCTGAGACTAACAGGGTGGTAACAGGTTGGCTTCTCCCTGAAAACAACATGAAAGAGCTATTCTCAGCACGAAATACATGGGAGTCCTCAAGTGAAAGAATAATCCAAGGGCACGATAAAGGAAAGGCAACTGTATATGGATGTCTCACACTTGCCTATGCAGTTCAGGAAAGAGGAGCAATTGCTTCTAAGAACTGTTATTATGCCCTGAAGCAGAGGATGAATTGAACCCATTAGAGTTGTTCATCTTTCTCCCTGGTGGCCACTTCAAAATACTGGCTTTTGTTTAAAAAAATGCATTCAGCACTTATAATTGCAAAATTAACCTTCAAAATCAGAACCCAATATAAATGAAGATGCTGTATCAGCAAAAGCCCGAAATGAGAGCTCTGAGAGGTTGCTGCCATTTACCACCTGAAATTGCCAGCTCTGTAGCCAAACTGGGGGGTGAACGTTAGCAAAATGCTATTTCTCTCCTGGTATACAAAAGCTATTTAGTGATCAGCTGATGCTACAGGTTTCACCACAGGCAGTATTCAGGTTAGTACAACTGCCACCCCCTTTTTGGCTTTGCTATGAATATGCTACACTTTTATTCATGTTCAAATACAAAATTACCAAGACTAAAGTTGTCAGAATCTCCCAGTGCTTGGGCTATGAAATCCAAATTTTGACACGTGAATTAGATTTTGATTTTTCTTTTCCCCACAGACACTGGGTACCTTACAACTACATAGACAATACAGGGCATGTGATTCATACTACCGTCATGCCAGAGTTATTCTTCAGGTATAATTTGGGCAGGGGGAGAAAGGAGGGAAATGTTAGACTGTGCTTTTGTGTGGTAGGAGAGTGAAGAAACGGTAGCCAGATTTGGCCTGTGGAAATCTGAGACAGAAACTCAAGTGGCAAACTAGGGAGATAAATAACCCTCTTTTATGGCATTTTAATGGCTAAATCTGTGGCAGAACTCTCATCAACATCCCCAGCCTAACACCTGGCTCTTGAGCTGCATAACATACCCCGAGGCAGCAAACACACACATCCCACATCTGCCCGTATGATTCGGTCACTAGGTAACTCTTCTTTTAAAGCAGCTTGAAGGTGAGTGTGGTTACACAAAGACCACTGGGAATCACGCAGAGAGCCTGGAGGAGAGTTGGTACAGAAGTGGGTAATGCTTTATCGCTACTTCAGTCTTGGGACCTCAGCTTGCCACCTTTTGATGAAACATAACTTCTGACCCCAGTGTAAACACCTTGTAATCTGCCCTATTGCATCTGTCCTGGAGCATTAATATTTGACATAAATCCTAAAGGAAGCTCTGTTCTTTACAACTGATTTGTCAGAGGTGGATGGATAGGAAGGGTTGTGGGTAATATGGAAATGGCATAGGCAGAGGATCCCTTCTGGGAGCCTGACTATTGAAAATCAGCTGCTATTTACACAGTTAATGCCATTCACTTCTTGCACCTGCTCAATCATTCATTTCCCAGTGCAAGCCAGCTTTGCCTTGCTGCAAAGTCAGGGAATTTAAGGGAGTTACACCTGCAGGTTTTCTCTTTCTTTCCAACGATTGCAGAGTTCAGCTTATAAAACTCCCACTTGTACATTTCCAGCCCTTCATCTTCCTTTTCTGTGGATTCTTTTTCTACCTATTTATATGTATATATACCTTTCTAAGTATTTATATTTCTGATAATGAATCCAAAGCTCTCTCTAACTCTTGTTGGACTCCCAGCCTGCTCCTGCACCACACAAAATCCATTTGATTCTGTAGTTGTCTGAAAAACAAGAAATTCAGCTACCTTCCCAACTTACGCTAGTTTTTGTTCATATTCTATTCAATCTTTGGGAGAGGCCCCATGCCTTACATCCAGGGATATCCTATTCTTTATGATGTCCCTACAAATGTAAATTCTGTGCTGTCAGCCCCAGCAAACACACTTTCATAGGAGATTGCACTTTGAATTTTGGTTAACGCCCCCACAAACAAACCACAAAGGATTATGCAGCTGAGCTGTCTTCTCCTTTCTCAATAATGAAGTTCTGCAGAGAAGTCTCAGGCCATCAAGTAGGAAGGGAGAAAGCTGTACTCCTGTGGTTCTACTTATTAGTGCTAAAGGATGTACCAGCTGTGAGATTATGGGAGGTGCAATTGCAGCTCTGAGCACCTGAAAAAACCTATCAGCGAGGGTTAATTAATACAAAAGTGAAGGCTTCTGGTTTTCGTATAGTTTTTTCTATTATCAAGAGAAGGACTCCTATACAGTGGAAAATCCACGCTTCCACCTAGCAGATAAAGCATTTGCAATACTAACCTGTGAGCTGGATTTGCTTCCATGGTGGTGGTGAGGTGTCATTCACTGTAGAGTATCCATCTGCTTGTTGTCATACTTAAATACGAACTGAATGAACTCCCCCCATCTGCCAAAGTCTTGTCTTCGATTACAGAAAGAAAACAGCAGGAAGGAGGTCAAGGTCAAGTAAAGCAGATAAACATATGATTAACTCTGAGCAGATAATGACTCACCTGTCTTCAGTGGGAACAGCCTGGTACTGATGTGTCTGGTTGAACCAGGGTTGGAGGAACAAACCAGATTAAAGGGAATGACAATGCAAAATTTAAAAGTAATAAAAAGCTTAAAGATGAAAACAAAACAGTCCATGACCTCTTTTTTTTTTATTTCCATCTGAAGAAACAACAGCCGGTAGGCTCCTGAAACCAGCACATGTCAAGTCAGACACTGGAAAGGAATTGAGAGGATTATTTCACAATTTTATTGCACAACTGAAAATTAACCTTTTTTTTTTTTTAAATATTTACAAGCCATTTATTTTGCACACACAATCTAAACAGCATTTTCCCCCATAAAAGTGTCACCTAGAAAACTTACACATGGACTGAAGCATACATGTAAACTATGTGGTTTGTGTTAAACGCACGTTGCCTCAGTCTAACCCTGGAGGGGGACGCGCTTGGGAGATGGGGCAGCAGAAGGAAAGAAGACAGATTTTTCTTTTTTCTTTCCTGAAATGTTCCTTAAGAAACTTCCCCAACATGGAGAGAGAAACAAAAGAGTTCAGTATTAGTTCAAGCAGAAGGCCAGCCAGTCAGGTAATGTACTGACAGGGTGGTGAGTTAAAGATTCAAACCCCTCCGGTGCCACAAGTCTTGCAAGATAATTACAAGCCTTGTTTCATGCATGGCTCACCCAAAAAGTCACGACATCCCAATTTTCCCCTGGAGAATGTAGAATCACCTTGGTCATGACAGAAAAGGAGCGAGGTTTGAGTCTTAAGAAGAAACAGACGTGAAAGGCTGTTGTTGGGTGGTTTTTTTTTTTCCTTCCTTCTCACAGATTTCTTACCTGCACTTTTGGAAAAGTGCTGGCTGACACATTGCAAATGCTGCCCCTGCTCTCGGCAGAGCTGCACAGTGATAATACAGTGCAACGAATGTTGCACAAGTTGACCAGCAATGCCAGGGGTAATATTTTAACTACCATTATGAAGCCCACAGCTTTGTGCTTGAGTGCTTTCTGGGCTGCTAGCATAAGCTGTCTGTCACAACGTGTATCACAGTCTCTCGAGTCCACAAATCACTCCCTCCCATGGCTGATCCACCCACACTTTTTCCATCATATAGATTGTTGTTTTCAAGTTTGTCAGCTAATATTGAGTACACGGCCTTGTAGCACTTACTGCTTAGTTTCCCGGGGATTTTGACACCTGCAATCTTAAATGAGTAGGTGGTAGCTCTAAAACTGATGCTCACTGGCTCAGATTTGCCCCACGTTACTTTGGGCAGATGTACACCTGAGGCACCTGCGTGGGGACCATCAGCACCGTAACCTTTTCTGCTAGTCAGAGAGCAAAGGGTGATGAACAGAAATGCCCTCTGCAGAAGTCCAGCTCGCTCCATTGACTATCAAAGGAAACTAAGGGGGAAACTAAGGACCCAATGCCGTGGGTCTCAGACAGCCGCCAAGTTGCACGGGCTGAAGCTGGGCCCGACTGCTTCCAGCTGGGCACTTAAAAACCTAGGGATTCTGGCATTGCAAGGTACATTTGGTGTTTAGATTGCTTTGGTGCTACCTTTCTTCAGGTATTGGACCCTCTGCTGTAGGGTGGAGAAACAGAGAAAGCGATGCCAACATGATCTATAGCGAGTTTGGAAGGAAAGGGAATGTTTATAGACTCGTTATGCTAGTTAGTGCTTGTCCATTGGGAACCATGCTACTGGGACACGGCTTTGTGAAAGGCAATTCAAATGCATAGGAAAACTGAAACCTATGGCCTCGGACCAAAGGATCTCTGTCAAGTCTTCTAAAGTCATTTTTTCTTCCAGAGCCACACATAACCACCATTGACATCTTATGCATGGCTACCAACTTGTAGTAATGTGTCAGGTCCTAAGGAACGATCGTGTTTTGGCATTGACGGTATTGAAGGCCTAAGTCTCTCCCTCTCCTCTCGCCCAGCAGCCCAAGTATTTGTTTTTCTCTTTTTTTTTTTGAAATGAGTTCTTGCTGGTTTAAAGGAGTCAGCAATGGAGAGATGTCTTTTTCTATGTAATAATTACAACCAGACCCCAGCACTGTGGAAACTGTCTATACTGTCTTTAAAATACCTGCCAACACCTACCTAAGGCTAGTATGAACATGGATTTAGGGGTGCAGCAGATTGGGAATGTGCAGAGAAAGTGGAAAACCTGAGAATGGGCTGGCTGAAGAAGGATCCTGAAATTGAGCCCTACAGAAATAGTAGATAATTTGTAAATTGTAGAAACTTGTGCTAAAACTTATGGCTTGAGTAGGTTACTCATCAGTAAATGCTGCTGATTTCAGCCCCACTGGATTACTTGCAATGACTCTCTTCCTTTCAAAACAATATTTTTCTGGAAGATACAGGGGTGTAGTGGACAGAAAAGTTTGAACACTATGGATATGCTAAGAATAAAACAAAGCCTAGTGATCCCATTCTTACAGCTTCAAATTGCTGAATTTTCTCTCAGGTATAGGCTTGAAAATTAAAATTGGACCCCCCCCCCCGCCCCCCGCAGAATAAATTTCTGTGGAGGGCCAGGTGCCGTGCCAGAAACACTGCTTTAGCAATGAACTCACGCAGTGGTCTAGCACAAGTCAGTAGTCTTTCATACTTACTGGAAGAGACACTGCTAAGATAGAAATAAAACCTGTGATAGCACAGAGGAAAGAAAAATCCCCCAGGCTACAGGAAACGCTCTCTCTGCACCAAAGTGGTGTTGCAGACATCTCGCCCACCCCTCAGTACTATTCTTCACCCCAGACAATGCTGTAATGTTTGCAAGTCTGATTAATGCAGAAGAAAGCTGTATCAGCTTAAGAAAATAAAGTTTTGCCAACTGTTAATTTCACATCTGAAAATGGAAATGAAAGCAACAAAAATTATAAAACATGTGTGATCTGATTCAGAGTTGTTTTTATTACATACACTTGTTTTTGCTCTATGAAGTGTAATCAGAAAGAAGATGACCATGCCTGTATTTGCTGCGCTCATGACAAAAGCTGGCAGGTTAACTTGGTGGATATTTTGCATTGATCAATCTCCATGAATGTTAATCCTTGTGGGTCCTTACAGAACCCATTGCTTTTTTTTTTTGGATTGCCTTTGCTGTTCTTTGAATAAACCCTGACAGTGAAAAGCGAAAGATGTAAACTCTCCATGAGCCATTTGAACCCGTATGGCAATATTTATGGATGTTATGGACAGAAAGCATCATTTCGTTTATCTGTCCACTCACTTATCAACACAGACAGCAGAAGCTTACTGCCCAGCCTGCACACCGAGCCTCAGGCCAGCTAGATTAACTGGTGCTAACACAATTAGTAAACACGGGGCAAGGTGTTGAGGGAAAATACACGTATCTCTTGTTCTCATTCCGAACCAGCAAACTGCTGAGTCCCATCTCTTCCTAACCCCAAGGGGCCTCTGTCACTCACGGTGAGTATACATCTAAAATGCAGAAAAGCTCAGCAAAGTCTATCATCAGAATAATAGGTTTTGTACTGAACCCACTATTGCCATCTAAAAAAACTCAAAGCAGACAGCAGTGTGGCTTCCTTCCTGCTGCTGGTTGTTAGTTCCGACTGGATGAGTTCATGGATCAATCAGCATTGGATAGCTTTTCCTGTCCTTATAGCATCGCTGGAGAGCACCGCTGGAACAACAGATCCACAGGCAGATCAAAAGAGGAAATTCTACGCACCTCGCCAGCTCCAGCTTTGCCCCAACCATTGACCTCAGGGCTGACAATTTAAAAAAGGCTGGGTAGTCAGACTCCTACTGTCATCAAGCTGCTACTATCTTTTTTTTTTTTTCTTATGAGCACCAAAGGAGCAATGTGGGAATCCAAGGAACTGAAACAAATTAAACACCTTTGAGCTGATAATGGTTTAATCTCAGTGCTGACTTCTATGAATTTTACAACCCACAGAATTTACTACAGGTGGGCCACATTGGCCGATGTTGGATAAGAAATGCCACAGATCCAGAAAGAGCTTAGTCCAACCCACAGATCCTACGAACAGATCATCTGAGGGACCTCAGAATGATTTTACCTTCCTCATTCCTCTGGAAATTTGGCTACTTAAAACAAACCCTCGTGGCCCTCCCCCTCAATTATTTACTCCGTCTTTTCACTGCTTACCTGACAGACTGCCGATAGCCTTTAGAGTGCTCCCAGAGACAGAACAGACATGCCTGGACAGAGCTGGGATTCATCACTCTTGCATGTTCAGCTGTTAGCATTCATAGGTTGGGGGTGAGTGCTACAAGGCCTCCGAGTGTGTAATTTCGAACAGCTCCGTAGGATCCCTCCACACAAGAAAAGCCTGTAGAACAGAACTGCAGGCGTTCTGCTCAGAAAGCCTGAGAGCGTGGGGGATAATTGATTTTCCTAAATCACAGTTTAAACCTATCCTTTGGAAAAAAAAAGAAAAAAAAAGTCTGGCTTTGCTCAGAATCAAGGCAGCTATCATATTATGAAAAGCTCAATGAGAGCAAAAGTAAAAAGAAGTATCACCCAGCTGCTTCATTCCCTGAGTACCATCCACCCTGTGCATAGAATGAAAGGAGAGTCCTCTAAAAAAACCCAGAAAAGGATTGTGTAGAGACTATGTCCTATATGTATGTGCCGGGGGGCAGAAAGAAGTTGTATGAGCAAATCACCAGCTCCACCAGCAACTTGAAATTTCAGATCCTCTAACTTTCACATGACTCATTTTGCAGCCTTAGCAGGAGTCTTGTGATATAATGGTTAACGTTGAAAACTCACACATCCATTGTCTGAGAATTATGTTACTATAATACTGAGGAACAGGCTTAGCTTGGCTTGAATTGCTTGGCCTCATGTGTTTGGGGACCTCTTCTTGAATATATTTGGTGAGAGTGGTGTCTACACGCCTGATCGGAGAATTACCCCCAGGTCAAAACTATTTCTTTCGGATTGAAATCTTGTATCTCATGGCAATAGACCATGGAGCTCAAATGCAGCCTTTGTCACCTGCACAGTGACTTCCCATGAATCCATGTTGCAGAGGTTTAGGACATTTTAACCCTACAGAAGCAGTAATTAGCTGGGAGACAGGAAGCTGTTATCCTATGAGGGGAAACTACAGCACAGAATGACGGAACAGATACTAAGCTCTTAGTCCGGGTTTCAGATCTTTTGCATCCTGACACCCTCAATGAGCTAACACTTCCACTGCAGTACCCATTAACATGTCTGGACAAATACATTCATATGATCCATCACACAAATAAGTATTTGGCTGGCTTTCTAATTCCCAGATTATTTTTTCAACTGATCATAACAATTCTACTCTGCAGAGCAAACAGACCCCAAACCCCAAGTTGTCGTAAGAGGAAAATGTTCCAGCCAACCGACACGTACATAGTTCCTTTTGAAATTCTCAAGGACTTTGTGTCTTGTTTTGGGGATGTGTAACTACTGATGAAAACAAATTCCTATAAAAGCAAAGTATTTCTAAATCCAAATTTGTAAGCATTTCCTGAGCCATAATTTGCTGTGCACAGCCAGAAGCTTTTCAAAACTTAATTTTATATTGTGAACCAAAGTAACAATCTTCAAACAATCCCCAATTCACCTAAGTGTTTGGATGTAAACACACCGTCTAAATACACATTATGAATTACTACTGTAAAAATGACTTCATTTCGCTATCAATGCTTCTGCATTCTCAATACTGCAGTGGAAATACTAGGTTATTGGCTTCATTGTCTACTAGTGACTTCTTTGTTCCAGTCTCACTTACTGGAGTTGCAGAAACTTAGCCGCTTTCTTTTCCTAAAATTGAAATATTTTTTGAGCTAATAATGATTGATTCTTTTTTTAGCACTCTCACCATCTAATGTATTAGACCTTGTTGAAATTCATAAATAATGATGCTCACCCCACTTGCTGAGCTTGCTGTGTTCTCCTGTTGCTGCACTGAAACCTGAAGAACACCCGTACAGTATCTGGCAGAATAGGAAGGAATGTCTGTGCAATGCCTAAGAGTAATATCTCTGCTGATTTGCCAGGACTCCCAGTGCTGCTGGTCATTAATCTTTCTCAGCCAAAACCAGATGGGGCTATTAGGCAGGCTGGAGTAATGGGGGAAACTGGCAAGATACAGAAGGGAATGCATTACCTTCTGGATAGAACTGCATGTAAAAATGAGAACATTAAAAATGTATTTTTCATATTTAATTGGACGATGTACGATTATACCTACCAGAAAATAATGCGCAATGTGTTTTGTGCAGGGCATTTATAATACTGTTCAGCTGTGCTAGGGCCTTATTTTCCCCTGCAGAGAGAAACAGTAGCTACAATTCTGACAAGGTTTTTGTGCTTTTCCCTCTAACACAGGGCTTACTCTGCTGCAACAGCTACTGCAAATAACACTACAAAGTGCCTCCGCTTGTTGCAGTAAAAGGAAAATGCAGTTTATGATTTACATACAAACCACATGAAGACTACCAGGTAAAAAATCAGTACGTTAGGAATAATGTGAGCGAATGTGATATTCAGTCTAACAAAAGTGATGGAACTGCAGGTACAGCTGCTGATTCCTTTATGTCACAGAGACCAAGATAATGATTACAAATAGAAAAAAATTGCAAATTATGAACTGGAACCAGATTGCTCACATAGGAAACTAGCAAGGCTGGAAGGAATTACTAAAAGTAGGACTTGGGGAAAAATCTGATAGATACTAAGGACTACCTGGGATAAACAAAGACATTTTCTAGGTCTGCCAGGTAGGCAAATAGTAGATGACCCTTAGCCAGAAAATGATAGCATGGAAACTACAGCCAAACATTTCGAGGTGTATACTGTGACAGCAGAGAGAAATCATGGAAACGTATTAGAAGGTTACAATAAGGCATTAAATAAAGGGAAGTGCTTTGCCCAAAACTTAAACTTGCAAAGCCTGTTATATCAAAGGGAGAAGCATGAAAACAAAAATAGGAGGATTGGGTGCCAGCCAGCAGATTATTATTTGGAATAATAATTATGTCTGAAATGTGGTGGGATGTCAGAGCGTGCTGGGAAACACACAGTTCAGGCTCTGGGACTGAAAAGTTTGCAGTGACTCTTGTGTCAATGTTTTGGAGTGGAGGGGGGAAAGGGAGACACAGAACAAAATGTGTCAAGATAAGAGCCCAAATTAGAAGAACAAAAGAATTTTGTAACATTTTATTTCTGATCCCTTGACTAGGAAAAGGTTAGCATTCAGGAAGGTTTAAAGAGGAAAACAGAAACCCTCAAAACCTAGTAGGCTGATATTTGATATAAAAATTTAAAAACAACCCCCCCTTAAAGAATCAGTGGCCCTAAATAAAAAGAAAAGAAAAACCTGAAATCCTGAGATTAAAAATGGAAAGGGCTTATAAATAGCTATGGAGTATGGTATCCCTTTAGATAAATGGCAGACAAGGACAAGGAAATGCTGGTATGACTAACTTGGAAATTTTAGAAGTGATTCAGGCCAAATAGGAACCCTTCAGAGAATAGAAATCAAAACTTTGTAAAGCCAAAAGGAAGGTATGTAATAGTTAAGATGGAGTTTGAGCAAGCTAAGAGGGAATCTGAAGAGCAAAAAAGGGTAGGAAGTTAAAACTGAAAATACACATTTGCTCAGTATCCCAAAAGCAGAAAACCGGAGATAACCGGTAGGCCACCCCAAACAATAAGTAGAAGAAACAATTAAAGACAATAAGGACATTGCCAAGAATCTAAATTATTTATTTGCATCAGTCTTCACTAGAGAGGGTGCTGGCATGATACCTAAATGAGAGACTCACACTTTCCAAATATCAAAGATAAGGAGAGGTCATAGACTGAAGACTCAAGAGAGAAATTGGTGGAACAAATCAATAAATCAAAGGCATTAAGTCACCAGGTTTATCTGATATTTCCTGAAGATTTCAGGAGAAAACTGAGAATTAAGTAACAAAGTTGCCAGCAAATACCTACTACAGCAGAGGACTGGAAGACAGTGTTACAACTGAGTTGGGGATTTTTGTTGTTGTTGGTTTTTTCAGCGTGTTGGAGGAGCCCTGGCAGTTACAGATAGATATGTAATCCTAATTTGCTATCATGTAAATTGGCTGAAATGTGTTAAAAAAACCCAAGTCCCACACCTCCCAAATTATGAAGCACATCATAGACAAACATGACATGACAGATACAAATCAGTACAGTGTCTATAAGGGAAAAAAAAGGGGCTCTTTGAACCTACCACCAATCTTTGAGCTGGTTACACCAGCCAGCACACCTAAGCCTACCCAGGAGGTCCCACGACTTGCTGTACAGACAGGCAAGCAGCTAACAATTACCTCCCTGCTCCCCCATCCACATCTCATGACCACTGAGGACAGAATCACGTTCATGTGGATAATGGCACATCCAAACAATGTACAGGTCCATGCTACAGGTTATGCTGCTGCAGGGCAATCCAGTCCATCCTTGGGCAACATTGTTAAGCCAAGGAGAAATGTACATCTGGAAATAAAGTTTGTAATATATATGAAACATAATGGTGGCCACACTGAAGCTCTGACTGGGGATTTTATGTAGGTACAACCAGTGGTAGCCTCTCTTAGGATCAGCTTTTGGTATCTTTCTGCACATTAGCTAATCAACAGGACTCTGTGCTGCAGGGTTCTTCTCATTCTCAATATGCAGAGTGACCTGGGCCCTTAATGGTGAGTAATACGGGACTTGGGGAGTTAAGATTTTGGGTTTTTTAAAAGAATGTATCTTAGCCAGGAATGAGCACTCATTTCACTTCTTCCCAGCTCTTCCCAGCTTTTTATGTAAATCTTTACATAAAGCCATTAAGAACAGAAGAAAAGTACTTTGGAAAATTATGTGGTGATGTATTCTTATGCAGCCAACACTCCCAGGGGAACAAGTGAAAATTACACATAGCCTCCCGCCCCTTTTTATTTCTTGTCAAAGATGTTGCCTTTTTTGGCTTTTCTTATATATACACAGCATGATGAACTGATATTTGTAGTTTAAATGTCTGGTTTAACCGCGTGGTTTCCACCGTAACAGAAAGCTCTCACGAAATGTCAGGTTAGAAATAAAACCAAGCTCTAGAGGGATGAGGTGGGGAGGAAAGTAGAAGGTCCAGTGGCTGAAAAACAAAATGGAAAAGAAGTGAGCAGAACAGAATGTGGATCCGTTTCCCAACTCAGGCAGTGGTATCGGTACGTGTGGTTGTATGGGGATCTGGGGCAGGGAGACAGACGCATTTCTCACTGAGTTGTTTCTGCTTTCTCTACTAACATTGCAACAGAAATTACAAATAGCCCTGCAAAGGGTAGTGCATTAAACCTCATCTCTTCATCCCATGTAAACACAACATTAATACTGAAGAATAAAGAAAATGGTAAAAAGTCCAGTGTCTTGTTTTCTGCATTTTGCTTGTTAGGTTTCCTGTCCGCCCTCCAGCATACTCCTGTGTGTACCGAAGTTGTGAACTTGACCAGCCCACGTCCAAGCAAACACTCACACTCAGATTCCCAACACATTCTTTTCTCCCCCTCGAATGGGGAGTTTATTCCTAACGGTTCTGCTCCTCTTAATTATAAACTCCTTTAACGAAGTAGTTCTGAGACCTTGCAGCAGGCAGCAGGAGAGCACCAAGGCTGCTAGTTGCCATGTTTATATTCCCTGTTCAGCAAAGAAGTCCATTTAAAGCCCAAGGCCCAAAGCCTTCACGGATGGGCATGCACCGAAATGAGCCTACAAATCAATATCCCCCCGCACAATGTGCCTTATAGGCAAAATCCAATTCCTGCCTAAAAAAGATAAAGAGTTACAGCCAGGCCCTTTATTTTATGAGACACACACGAACAAGTTGCTCTGGTGAAAACAGACCTTACACTGATAAATTTTGTTCACTTTCCGGCAGAGCTACTGATCTTCTTTACTGGACCACCAGAACTGAAGATGGGAAAGAAACACGAGGGAGACGTTTCCTTGGCAAGGAAAGGAGCAGCACTTAGGACTGGGGAAAAGGCAGGGTGGGGCACAGGGGATTTTCCTGATAAAACAACTAATTTGAGAATAAAAGACCAACCGATATCATGTATACACCTAAACCAGTAACACACCTTCTCTGGAGCGCAGTATTGTGTAAGCATCCCCTTCGTTTTCAAGGCTAATTCAGACCTTTGGCTCATCCTGCATTAACAAGGTCATCCATGTTAACAGGGCCCCTGTGAAAGTTCACAGGGGAAAGTTCCCTTTTAGAGTAGTGCAGATTTGAAATTCACAGGACAGCGACCCGAAGATCTTCCTTTACAGATAAAAAGCATGTCAAATTATTAAATAGCAACGTGAAATCCTATATTCTGAAGGTCTGTCCTTGCTCTGCAGTTAAGAGAGCAGAGTGCATTCCCAGCCCCTGCCCAGTCCCCACCTCCGGCAGCACGGTGGGCTCGTGGCCGGCCCCTCGCTGACACCTCACGAATGCTAAAGCTGAAAGGCCTGGGGTAGTCGGGGAAGGGACGAATGAGCATAGTCCGAAGACATATCACTTCGAATTTCTACGGTTAGAACTGCCGAGTATGGTATAAAAACAGAAAGTATTTCTCAGTTCCAAGTTTGAAGACCGGACCCCAAACGTTGAGCGACTCCTCCCTCCAGCGTCCCCGTTTCCCGCACACGGGCTCCGTTGTGCTAGCTGTTGTTCTCCGCCGTGAGATATTTGAGGGCTGCGAAGCCGTAGTGGCGCGACATATCCTGCTGGAACTCCTCCTTCAGGGTCTTGAGACAGATGCGGTATTGCTTGTTGGAGCGAAACTTGGTGATGTCGAAGCTGGGGGCGTGCGGCATGTGGATCATGTAGGCGTTGGGCAGCACCGTGAACTCGTACTCCTGGGGGAGAAAGACACCGGCTGTGAGGGGGGGTCCTGAGCCCTCTTGCAATGCACGTCTCTCGTACCTCCGCAATCAAACATCCTCCATCAAGTGACAGTGCAGCGTGGGCCTCGGAAACAACAAACCCACACAGATATGCCAAATAAGCCTTCTGTTTTTTTAAAGTTGCTTTTTCCTGGTTTTATGAAAGATCAACTTTCTCTTTTAAAATGTTTTACTCCATATAAGCCAAATGATGGGGCAACAGTACAAAGGGCATGCCCGGAGCCATGTCTGCAGCGCAGATTTTGCGGTAGTGTGCTTGCAACCAACACAGCTGTGACTGCACACGGCATGAGTCTCAAGTGTCCATGTAAAAGCATGGTTTTGCCCATACAATTTATCTGGCTTGGGATGCTGCAATAAGCTAATTTACAAAGGCATACACTGCAACACACACGTTGCTTTGCCTGTGTACTAAGATACAGTGACAAAACTGTCCAGAACTATTTATAAACCTGAAATAAGGGGAGACTATGATATCTTTTATAGGCAATGTGTGAAAATGGACCTGCTAAATCCATAGGCTTTGAGAAGGTTTTGCGCAAATTAAGTTCTCCTTCACAAAGTATGAGATACTGCCTAATTCCCCCGCTCCTCTAAAGCTACTTCAAGAATTCTCTTTATTTATGTCTGAACAAGTTCTTTGACAATTTTTGTTGTTAAAAAATGATGGTTCATTTAAGTCTCGATTATTCCTGTTAGATTTGTTCCATTTTTATAATTAAATACATGATCGTTAGAGCAAAGCTAGACAAAGACTGCTTCTTAGACAAGGATGTCTAAGAAGTAGGATGTGCAAGAACCAGATAACTGCTCCTGCAAGGAATTGGGCAGAAAAGAGATGTGAACCACCCTAACTGCCCAGACACTATCTCTTTTTTCATAAGAAATTTCAAAAAATATGACTTGTATGGGATGCAAATGACAAAGAAACTTCAAAGACTCCACAGGCAAATTTCCTGTTGTCCTCACACAGTTTCTGTTTACAACTGTTGCTGTATTGACTCATTAACCATCTCTGCAGAAGACAGTGGGCAGGGAAGGAATAGCCCCAGAGCATGCTGGCTTTATAAGAAATGGTGCACAACTTCCCCTGCTTTGCAAAGTCCAGTTACTTGTAGATTTAGGAGTCTGTGCAAAGACACAGAGTATCTGCAGCACAGAGGCAGAGTATTCCAAACACATTTTGTTAGGGAAAGTGATTTATGGGAGAGAACACGCTTGTGCCAATAAACATCAGTGTTTCACCTATAAATCCCTCCTCACTTAACAAAATATGATCAGCCTGGAAAAGACTGAAAATTGCTGGGTTACGATGCTACCAGAAACCAAGTGTTTGAGCAACACAGCCCCAAATGAAACCCAAACGAATGGAAAGAAATGAGCGGAACGCAATGTGGATCCATTTCCCAGCTCAGGCAGTGGTATTGGTCAGCTCAAAGCATAGCTACGGCTGCAGCGCTGTCCCAGAGACACCTATGAAACAGCAGTACGTGTTGGACAGCTAGGTGCAGATGCAGCTGTATGGCTGCTCCTTTCTTGTTATGGGAACGCCTGTTCCCTGCCAGACAGTGCTAAAGTGGTAAATCTTTGTGCCAGATTACAATGCTGTCATACATGGGAATGGGCCCCTCTGAGCTTCTGTTTAGGGTGACAAATGTACAGCAAGAGCAAAATAAACTGATGCTCACAGGCAGAACTCATTTAGCTGGAAGAGACTTAGAACTAATGGGGAACCAAATGCGAAAACAAAGGCTGGCATGATGGAGTAAGGAGAGCTGATAAACTACAAAATATGTCTCTACGGGACCTTAAAACTAAAGGCTGAAGCTGCAGAGGAAGATACATCCCCCTCATACAATCTTTCTTTTGTTCTCTGTTTGCGTCTCAAGTCTGTAATCCTGCAGGTCAGGGACCAGCTACGCTCTGCAGTGTAAACTGTTCAGCACAGCAGTGCTCCCAACCCTCCGAAAGGCCTTCAAGGCACATAAAGCCTTCCAAAATCTTACTAGTCTGCTGCTAATAAGCCCCTTTGAAAGATGCTGGGCTGGGGTTCTGGAAAAAGGATTGCTCACAGTCTAGTTCCGCAGTCACTGGAAGAGCAGGGAAAGGTTTCCTAATGGCCCATCTCTACTATAAGGAAACGTCTGTTGAGAAAGCAATGCACTTGCAGGAACGTCTGTACCCACCTCACAGGTTATAAATTCTTTAGACGGAGACTGTCATTATCTATGTATTTGTACAGCATCCAGCTCAGTGGACATCTGCATACCCCCAGAATAATAATGACTGTTATCTCCAAGCTGTGTGCTGCTCTGAAGGACGGCAGTGGCACAGGCCCTTGGTAAGGAGTCTGCAAGCGTTCTCTTGACAGACTCTGCAGTCGTGAGGATCAGTGAAATAATTCAGTTGAGAAGCTGCTCTGCCTTCTGGTAACGAAGCCAGCCAAGCAGCTGGCAGCAACCTGATCTGTGGACACCCCGAAGGAGAGGAATGCCATAGGGAGAGGTAGCTGTGTGATCCCACGTCCCCCTCCAGGCTGATTTTGTGGGAGAACAGGCCGATACCCATGTCACTACAGACGAAATTGAAACTTCTTTTCAATGTGAGAATGTTTTTAAGGCTGGAAGAGTGAGAAAAACAATTCCCTAGAGTTAGTTCATACCCAATGGCCATTTAAAATATCTGCACTATGATCAACTTTGAAAAATGGTCCAATTTCCCATGTGTCAATCTGTATGCTGGGCAAACATCTCTAACAGAACAGTTAGATCGTGAGTGCTAGATGAGAGCTGCCAGCGGGAACATAAGCCTTGTTACCCAGATTAACAAATAATAAATCATTACCCTGGCACTCTCCACAACCGATGGTTAATTGATTAGTGTTTGGAAAGTGCACTGGAAAATTAAAGTGCTATAGCAAAGCAACGTATTATTATTAATGATAATACAAGGGACAATTTTTTTTCTAGTCTGTAATAATTTTTTCTCAACATAAGCAGGTACAAATTTGTTGGGAATGCCCTTCTGCAAACAGAGGGCAAGTGCTGCCAGCCCAAGGTGACCGTGTGGTTTTGTAAGCAGAAGTAGAAAATATCCCTCCCACATACGTGCCTGCACACAAATACGCTGTAGCCCGCATCCCAGAGACACAATCTCCCAGTAACTTGTTGCATGCCTTGTGCTGCTCTGCTTCACATGAACTGGTAAGAGTTGAGCAGAGAAGGATCAGCTATGTTCCAGATACACAGCAGAAGCTAGCATAGGAGGATACAGATGACCAAAAAGCATGGGTTTTGGTTTGCATGAAATGATACTAGTTCAAAAACTGGGACTGAAACCAAACTGAAAAAACCCCAAACCCAAACTAAAAAGAAATGCCATGACCCAGACCCTGCTGATTAGCACAGTGGTTTGCTTCACATCCAAGAACAGCAGGGAGATGCAAACCCTGCCATTTCAGTGAGCAGCAGCACTGGGCTCCCACAGAGCCATAGTCACTGCCAGCTTCTAAGATCTAGGTCAGTGGCAGGGACCTTGGCAGCTCTAAGAGTTCTTGTAGTGCCAGTCTGGGACTCTCGAGCTTTCTCTGCATCCTTATTCCTATATATTCTGCCCAGCAGCTCCATCCCAAGTCACAGATCCAAGAGGCAGGTAGCCCAAGGATCAAGTACCTGGATCCTCTCAAGCCTGCTCCACAGCCAGAGACTTTGCAAATGTAAAGTCCTTGGCTTTGCAGAGGTGTGTTGTAAATCCAGGCCAGAAATTGAAGATGCTTGCCTTGGATTCAATTTAAGATCGCTTTTGGAATTCTAAATTAGCATTTGGGACACGCCAACCTCTGTTTAACAGAAAAACTTCCAGCTAGGTCTACAGAACCCCTAGTAGGTGATGAGACTGGCAACAAGGGCTGCGTTGCTCGGGCACACTGTTGGGCAAGAGGTGGGCACTGCGGGGCTTGTGCCACTGCGAGACAATGATGTTCTCAGCACTGACAAAGAAACTAACTGAGGCTCAGTTCTCCTTTTAATGGTGGACGAGGACTAAACTGCATGTCCCCAACTCAAGAAGCACTCATTAAGGAGCTCAGTCAGGCCAGATGAGCACTTTGGTGATGCAAAGCCTGAGGCCTTCCTACAGACCACAGATTTCATTTTCACAACCCTGCTGCCCAGCCCTGGGCGAGATACGCCGGCGTCGTCTCCTCACCTGTGCATCCAGTTCCATGATGTGAGCTACTTTGTTCCAGCCAAATCCAACAAACCGCCTGTCATACTCCGGGCAGTCCTTCCTCACAACAACGTATGGCTCAAAGTCTGCTTCCCACTCGACGCGGTAAGGGGTGGTGGCTGTTCGCCACTTGGCAAAGTTCGTTGGCGCATGCCCTTTCGTCCAGACGTGATACCTGAAACAGACATAAATGGCACGGACGTGGGGGGGGCAATTAGATAGAATGCATCTTGGTGAGGCAACAAAATGTTACTTGTGAGATGAAATGCTCAAAAATAAGGACATTAGCTTACAGTTCACATCATCATTTTCAGGACATATTGGAGGCAATTTCTAGGACTATTTCCAGCATGCTTCCCAGAGCCTCTATGTGCTTAATGCTTAAACACATCTCGTTGGTGAAGGATAGTGTGAAAACACTACCTAATGCTAATGTGAGAAACAATTACGAAGTACACAGACAGTCCATCTGCACTACAAAGTGCTGTGCCTCGTTCCTAGCAACCAAGCGGCTGTATCAGTGCTCTAAAATCAGTGTGAAAATCTGTAGCTCAGATAAGGTCCCTAAAATTAGCTACTTCTACACCACAGTGACATTCACGATCTGTTTTATATGCAATTTTATAATTTGTATGAGAGACAGCTGCAGCTCTGGATAGATGTTCCGTTTTATTAATTACTGTTATTACTATAGCAGGAGCCAAAGTGCATAATTAAATTAGTAAGTAAAATATTACATAAAGGCTTTCTGCTGTACTTTCTACATTGTGGGGAGTACCCATGTGATCCTCAGGCAAGTAATCAATTTGATTTACAGAAAAAGATCCTTTTATACTTCGCTAATCTTGTTTAGGTCACAGCAGGTCTCCTCCAAGCACAGCTTGAATCCACCCCATTAGTGCCAGGGTCAATGACTCTCTCACCAACTTATTCTTCTTACACCTTTCCAAAAATCAATGAGACAGGCTCTTTCTGCAGACTCATAGATTAAATAATGAAACAAAGGCATAGCAGGCCATCTGTATTACAGTGCTCTGAGATGTGTAGCAGAAGGGGCAAACCAAACATCCTGCCAGTTTGTAATGTAAGGTACATTGAATTCACGGGGATGACTCGTGCTAGAAGTGAAGGGATTTGAGCATTAAACATTTGCAGAATTAGGATCTGAGGTAATGTTTCAACCCCAGAAATTCTCATAACATTGCGAGCCATTGCTAATAACAGGGACGTAAAATCACAACCTAGGAGTTTTAACTTGGACTGTATATTTGTATGGCTTGTAATAGGAAAAACAGAAAGGCGTTCAGCTTTGCTGACTCTCCTTGTTCAGGGGCAGTGCGGGAGGACAGAATTATTAGGATAGCACTGGAGTCCCAAGTAACACATGGTCCTTTGAAGGCTGCATTTCTAAACTGTAAATAGGTTGCATCACTTTCAGATATCTGGCTTGGGGACCTGGAAAAACAAAGCCCTTCTGTATTAAAAAAACTGACGGTGAATTAATTCTCTAGAGATTATTAGAAACCAGTGCCGGATTCACAAAGATGCTTACAATCCTTAATGCCCTTTGGAATTATCTCCAAAAAGCCTATCCCTTTTCTTGGTCTCTTTTGGAAATGAGTGGGTAACCTGCCCAGTCACTAATGGGCAGCTATCTATGCTGGAAAAAAAATAAAATCACAATGTGGGGTATAAAATGATATGGGATTGTGGAGGATGCTGTATCTTCTAAAATCCTACCTCTGGCATTTTGAAATTAATTATGATAATAATAATAATGACTACTAAACACTTACAAAGTGATTTGTATCTTCAAAGCCCCATACAAACTTTGGTTAATTGAGAGATTCCTGCAGAGAAGCAGTCAAATGCTGCTTTTGTTCTAGTAACATTCTCCCACTGGCTTAAACAGAGGGGGTCCAGGACACTAACCATAAAAACTATCAATTTCTTTCCACCCTTTTTGGGGATATCAGTGTAAGCAGTTACAGCAGCTCAAGTATAACCTCTGTGAGTTGAGAGAACTGATCAGCAGGAAAAAAAAATAATTGGGGAGAGAGAATGAAGGGAAAATATGGAGGTGAGATCAGAGAGACAGTACAAAGCAGAAAGGAAGGAATAGACCTGATTGCACCAAAAAAATAATACCAGAGATGATCAACTTGCCTCTTCAGAGTGACTGACGTGAGTGGAGGGAAAGAGGAAGACAAAAGGATGGCTAAGGTCAGGACAAAGAGGAAAATGAATACAGGATGCTCAAATGAGGTGTGCACACACTAATTATAAAGGAATAATTAGACTGGAAACAAGAATTGTGAGAGTTCAGGGTTACATACATCTCTGTACATAAAATATATATGGGTCTACATATATATACACACACATATAATCTGCTGGAGCTAGGCCTTGGCCAATGACTCATCACCGCATGAAATGTACTGCAAAGTAAGATATGCACACGCCATTACATGGATGTCCATACAGAGGAAGCTACCATAAAGGAGTGAGTAACTTACAACAGACTTTACTCTTGGTGACGCAGTTGTGAGAAGTGGTTTGCTGTCTGTCTTGGTCTTCCATCTCACAGGACAAATGAATAAATCTAATTTTCCTGCTCAGGCCCCTCTCACTCAAAGATTTAAATACACATTTAATTTTAAGGCCACGCTCAATCTCACTGACTCCCAGGAGAACTTTGTGAAAATTGTGAACAACATATTTTTCACTACACTGGCAATTTTGACAAATCCAAACCAAATCATTCGATCTCCATAAAATGATGATGAGTTTCTTTCCCACGGTTCATGGAAAACAACTGGAAAACAGCCCCCTCCCCCCCCGCTTTGGATCGAATGTGTCATTTCCATTATCAATTGCTTTTGTTTAAAATAAAATCTCAAAACTATAGTAAACTCAGATAAATAAAATCATTATTCTTCTCAGAGTGTTCTTCCTCCCTGCCTCGCTCAAAGCTTCCCGTTTCAGTGAGAAAGATGATTCGGTGAAAGAAAAACTTTCCCAGTTCTGTTCTCAGACGCTGAAACATTTTGCTGGATTGCGGACGCAATCAGTTAATTAGTTAATCAGTTGTTGCTGGTTATGTTTTCTCAATACGATGTGTCTTCTACCAGCTGCGGTCTCCCCGGTGCCTGAAAGCTGTGTCGGCAGTACGTTTGTGGTTTATGACCCAGGCACCGAGCGGGCGCATCCTCGTGAGGCACGGCCAGGCAGCCCGCAAACAAAGCCAGCAAGCTGGCACAGAGCAACCCGCTGCCGCGGAGGGCTTCCACGCAGCGCACCTTGCCAGCCGCAGATGCTCACGTCTTCCCTTTTTTCTTCTGGTGGTGACTGGGGGATGTAATTGAGAGCCGTTTTGTACTTCTTAGCTGCCCAGAGGTAGAAAAGGTCACCATTTGGAAAAGAGGTGACAAAAGCAATTTCAGTGAGGGAAAGATTGTAATCTACCATGTGGTGTGAGGGACTGGGATGCTGCAGGCACTCTCAGCAATCACTGTCACAGCAGTCCTCCCCAGCTCACTCCCACCCGCTCAGCCTCGGATTGCAGTGTTATTAAAGCACCTTGAAGGTGGAGGTGGAAATTCTCAGCCCGGATCACAGCTGCTTTGTGGCTGTTGATAGATTTGAGCAATGAAATGAGCCAAAGCAAACTGGGGAAGCATTTGTAAAATGTGTCCTACACATTAATATGTACATCAGCTACAGACCGCGTGTCCTTCAATTCTCATTTAACCTTGCGCTGGCAAAACTCCCACTGATGTTAAAGACTTTTTTGCCTGAGTGAGACTTGAGAAAGGATCTGCAAAGCTGGCTGCGTACGTAATACGCCAACATGCTCTATAGCTTGAGGATGAAATCTGTAGTGGAAGGCCACTGCTGTGCAAGCTGAAAATTTGATTGTTGGTGGAATGTAACATCTGAAAATCCTGAGGGTGTTATTTTCCACTGGAAGGATTTTTTCTTTCAACTGTGGGAGAAACAATTATTTTCTATCAACAAATCTCTTGTTAATTTGTACGTCTTTGACTGTTACAGAATGATGGGAGAGTGAAGGCACTTGCTCTATCAGTATCCTTAAGTAATTTTCCAGAGAGAGGCATGCCTCTCTCAGTTGCCTCAAGTTTCTATTTCAAGGCAGTCACTGGTAGAGGTAGCGTCAGAATTATGTTTTCCAGGCTCACACAGGCTGTCTGCTATGACGTGTGCATGCAGCCACTTGAGGGAAGGGTGGCTGCTGCAACGAGAGGTGTGTAAGACGGGGAATGGAAGAAGTGTGAGGAAAGCTCTAAAGTAAGGGAAGGATGTGAGAGGTGATAAAGAGCTCCACCGGCCACAGATAATACCTAGCTTTTTCATAGTTTTCATCTCTAGATCTCAAAATACTGTAAAAAGGAGAGGTGAACATTGTTACCTGCATTTCAGAGATGGAGAACAGAGATGTAAGAAAGCGAACTGATTCGCGTACCACCTCCCAGCAGGGCAGTAGTGGAGCTGAGAAGAGAACGCAGGTCTCCCAGGCCCCCTCTCTGTGCAACATCATAAGGCCATATTGTACTCTTCCCATCGCTGCGATGCTTTACAATTGTCTGCTAATCAGACCTTACCACACACGCCCAAGAGACTGTTAACCCCTGGTAGTTGCATTTTAAAACCGAAGAGTCTGGCAGATAATAGAAGTGACTTGTTCACAGCCACAGAAGGAGTCTGCTTCTGAGAGGAGCTCCAAATTTAGGTGTTCTTCGCTTCTCAACTTCTACTCAGGGTACACTTTTACCTCTGCATTGAGAAACTCAAGCTGTTTAAGCAGCTGTTTCACACTTCAAAAGAGCACAGGACAAGCCTGCATTTGTTTTTCCAGTAAGTCCATAAGGAAGGGAACCAACGACCAGAGAGAAATTATTTTTGGTCACATGAGGCACACAGCTATCCGGATAGTATTTGGCAGCCAAAAAGCAAATTACACGCACATGAGTGTAATGGTCGCGCTTGATTTTGTAGCGCAATAAAAAAATGATGAAAATAAAACAAATTCAATTTAACAACTGAAGTCCTTCAGTAGAGGACTATAATGCTACATAAAATGCTGAGCTTACAGATGGAATATATCCACATATGATCCTGTTCACTGCCTCTCTGTGAAAAGGGAAAAAAATATTCCAATAGGTTTCTTAATGGAGCTAGCTAGCTGACAGTGAGAGAGAAAAATCAAATATTCACAAGAACATCAAGAAGATCTTTAGAGATAATGACCACAGGTTCAGCAAAACTACTTTCCATTACCTGAAAGTGAAGAGGGTTCCCATGTCCAACATAGATAGCAGCTCTGCTTTTGACTTGGGGAAGGAGAGGCGGTAGCGTAGGGTCTCAAAAGCAGGTACGATCAGAGCTTTCTTGGTGTTAGCCAGGTCCAGCTGGATGACGGACTTCCTGGCAAAGAGAAACAACAAATAAAAGCAGGAAAATTTTAAACTGAGCAAATCACTTGGCTTTTCAAAATAAAGTGCAGACAATGGGCAGTTTGATACTGTAAATGTAACTATGACCCACATTTTTTCCCAGGGGTGCTTCATATTTTCTTCTACTTTTGATCTGCTGCTCTAAGAGCAGGGACACTACCACAGATCAAAAAGAACTTGTGCGTTTGACTGCTCAATGCTGCCCTGCATGTCCAGGGGTGCACAGACCTGAACTAGCATTCTGAGCACGGCCAACTGACCACCCCTTTAAGAGAATCATAGTTGAATGTTACTACATATATGGGAAAGAACTGCCCAGTCAACGGCAGCTATAAAAAAACCATGGGTTTTATCCAGGACTTAGTGGGACTTTACAAGATGAGGAGCTGGAAAGTTTGCTTGCGTTTCAGCCTAGCTATTCTCTGTGCTATGCTGTGCCATCATACTTGCTTTTTACCTCTGCTTTAGAGCTCTGTATGTCCTGCAAGGTGAGTGCTACCTTAATATCACTATGGACCAGATATTTGCTCTCAAGAACACTGTTGCTGTGATGGTTGGTCTTTATTCAAGGCAAGGCACACGTCTACTGCATCAGGACATGGTGCAAATCAGCAAAACTGTACATTAGCAGTATTTTTTTGAGTATTGTTAATCACGTGCATGGTAGTGCCCAGAGATCAGAGCTCATTTGTGCTTGGCTCTGTACATAGGGCAAAGAGGCTGTTTCCTGCAGAGAAGAGCTGTGCACTGCATGCCCTGAGATACCTTGCTTTTTCCATTCTTTTGCTGCAGGTTGTTCAGTGCAGAGACTGTTTCGGTGTGTGCGTGTGTGTGCACATACTGCATTTTGCACAATAGGACCCTTCTCCAGGCAGGGGCCTTAGGACGACTGCCCCAGGAGAGCAACAGCTTAGCAACTTTACGCCCTGCCTGCCAGAGGTATTCAGTCTATTCTTTCCTAACAAACTAAGACCCAAAGAAAAAGAAAAAGAAGTTACTTCTCCATCCTCAAACTGAATCTTACTATGCTTGTCATTAGAAATAACTCTGTCTCTATTTTCCTTTCATTATCTTTGTATTTCATAGGAGAAATATGCCTCTCTCTCCCTGTCAAAGTCAGTTCCCTTTAACAGGATTCACTGTCCTGGCTTTTATGTTACTGCAACAAGCAATCAAGGACAATGTTGACAAGCAGCAAACTCTCTACAGCCTTATAAGATGAAGGAATTGGGATCACTGTCATAATAACAGAAGGACCAAACCAACCACTTTTCTAGGCCCAGAATACCTAGAATTCATTTATATTGCCAACAGAGAAATAGAAGAAGAGCAGGGCTATTTAATAAAATCTGAATTTTAGAGAATTCACATCACCCTATAGGCCTGTTCTATAAAAAGAAATCTGTTCTCAGAGCCTTACTGCAAAGTTGGCATTGTTTAAAGAACCCCTGCCACATTCCAGTGAACTTTTCACAACTGAAGGAGTTTAACAGCATCTTAAAACTTTTTTGTACTTTCTTCACTAGCTTCTCCCTCACCATCGCTAATGGCTGAGATATCTGCATGTAAATAGACGACTCCTTCACAATCAGCCTCGTGACCTTCCAGAACCGCTAAGCAGTGCCAGGATCCAGTCTTTATGATGCTCTTAATGTTTCTTCCCTTCACACCTTCTCTGAAAGCAGGGGACACTAACATAGTTTCTCTTCCAGCATCTCAGGCTTTCTGGACTCTGTGCAATCTATCAGCCTTGAGCAGTAGAGCTTTGGGGATTCAGTTCTAGGAAGGAGCAGGTAACATTCTCAGTGATGCTCAACCTTCGGGCTCTGCAAAGAAACAGCAGCTTCCATTTATGGCTGTCACTATCTCTGTTTGATGAAGAGCTCAGAAGTCCCAGGGAAAAATCAAGGCCTTGCTGTGCTTGGCACTGTCAAAGAGTAGGAGACAATCCTGCCCACCAAAGTTCACAGTCTGAAGTTGAACGTAGCTGAACTAGGTACAGGTATCAAGCAAGAGTAACAGCAGAGACTGTCAGACAGACCAAGTTGCGTTGAAACTAGTGTTGAACATGCTTCATTTTGTAATATATGGGATACAAGCACAAAAATGATGTGGATATCAATAATCCTTTCTGCACACTCCCTACTCTTATCATCTGCAAATTCTATATAGGTGTCATTGGCAGAACTGTTGGAAAGAACAGATGACAGTACCTTCATGAAGAAAACCAAAAGGCAGAGAGAACAAACTGATACAAGAGGCTGCAATCCCTTGCACCGTCAAAGGTCAACATAAAAAGTCAGGTCAGTGGAGAGAAGCAGAGGTCTGAAAACAAGATGCTTGCAGTGGATACAGTCAAACACAGAGAACTGGTGGAGGTACTTCAAGAGTGAAATAGAATAGTGGGATAATCTCTGTAGAAATATTTTCAAGAGATATGTGAGCATCTGAAGTGCATGTTGGTAAGGTCAAAGTGGAGGCGTTCACCAAAACCGAGCTGAGAACTGAGACATGCTCAGTCAAGAAGTCCAGCAGCACTGACCTCTGAGTAGAACAGCCTGACTAGATGACAGAAAGGACTAATGTAAGGGGAAGAAGGAGCCAGTGCTGACTTCCAGGTGTTGAACCTGAGCAACAAAGGACAACAGAGGCCATGCAAATTGTGCTAATGGCAGGGAAGACTTGGTAGAGAAAAAAACTACTTCTGTTTTCTTCTGATAACTTGGCTGGCGGTCTGTTCCTCAGACAACCAGCTGAAAATGTAACCTCTTCCAATTGGAAGCAAATCTACTTTTCCTTTTCTGTGGGGTGACTTTTCTCCCTGTTTCGAGCAGAGGTGCCATTTGCTGGTTGACTGGTTCTGTGATACTTGGAATAGGAAAATTTTCACTGTTGGTGTTGCAATGTAGGGATTACATTTGGTTATTTTGCAAACTAGCACTGGGTAAACTGTTGAATTCCTGCACTACCCTTATGAGGCCTGTTTTTTGGATTCAGTAATAGTGAGTCAGTATCCATTTTCCTTTATCTGTTCTTTTTCCCCAAATCCCAAAACAAGGATATATGATTTTATGAAGAGCTTTCTCTTTGCTATTGTTGTCCAGGAGACCGTTTCCCGGGCATCTTTGTGTTCAGACCTGAAGTATGTCATTCTGACACAGTGCAGGTTGGGTTAAATTTCTAAATCTAGTAATCAACCCTATTTGTCAAAAAGCATGGAAGAAATGAAGAGCCTCGTCACAGGTTGAATGAACTACAGCACACTGATATCAATCTTTTAATCCCCATAGTTCTTTCCAAAAATTAACACAGAATTCTCATCCTCATGGGGACAGATAGCAATATCATTCCCATTTCTGGAGGATAGAGAAGCTCTGGCACAGAAAGGTTAGCAATCTAATCCTAAAGCACTGAATTCAGGGGAGAAAAAAAAAAGGGAGTCCATTAATTCAAATAAGCTTCCACCATCAGGACTTGGTAAGTAGTTAGTGTGAGATCAACAAATACGGCAGTCACAGAGTTTGTGGTAGAGAACTGGAGAGTTGTCAGTCCACTGTGAAATTCATTAGAACGTTCTTCCTCTCTGCAAAAGCAATGAATGCATAGCCTACAAAAGCGACCAACAAATAAATAACAATAGGCAGAACGTGAAGTGTGTCTCTTGCTGAGACGCTGAAGAACAACCAGAAATACTTCACAACTCAAGTTGCAGGGGACAGGTATAAAACCTGTGGATAGAGATTGGATGCCAGGTCCCAATTCATGCTAAATGTGTCACTGGAAGCGAAGAGCACATTTTACACGAATGTGTCTGGTAAGAACTTTAACGCTAGCTGTGACAACTGTAGATAAGCAGCCTGTCTAGTTATTTTATGTTAGAAGAACCTTTAGGATGACCCCCACACCTTACTTGTAGCAACCAGAAAGAGCCTTTACCTCTGGGGCAATGACAAGATGACCTCAGTAACTAATGAGGGAAGGTGACAAAAGACTTCTTCGACTCAGCACAGACCATGAAAGTGAGTTTCGTAAACAGGAAATCTTTAAATGATACATTTCTTTCCTTTTGTACTTCACAGAAGAGTAAGGTAGGACAAAAAGGGTGTTTGATGGAGATAAAAAGCATTGAAGTGGTCTTACTTAGCAGCTGTGAAAAAGCTCAATTAGCACAAATCTGTGCTAGCAATAGATACCTAGAGGGACAGGTAACCATCAGCTCCATCAGCTTCCCCTTCAAAACTGGCTGTAACCTTTCATATACAACACCTTCAAAATATGTTGAAAATGTTTTTCAAAATTCCTTTCTTTCTGAGAATATATTGTCTGTAGAGAGACAGTATACAGTATATGTAAATCAGCAAACTTGCAGTGAGAGGGACTTGTCTGGCTCATCCTGTACAAAGAGATGCCTGAAACACCACTCTATTTCTATCTGCTTATGGTTGTTCTATCTGAGGAAATAAAGATGAAAATGTTTGTACGTCTCTCTAACAAACAATCGCTGCCATTCAGATAGATAGCACTAATCGGCTACTTGCAGAGGTGGTGGGAACAGTCAATGCAGAAAGATACAGAGTATCGGTATTTAAAATAATCTCACTGCACCTCCCTGCTATTTTGCTCAGAAAAATCATTATTGAAAAAGCAACAAAAGCCTCTAGTCCACACGCAAAAAAAATCCAATCCCTTTTTAAAGAGCTAGCAGTAGCAGATTAGGAATTTCTATATTCCCAGGCAACAGAGACGCACAGTCAGAGTTAAGGCGGTATGGGCCTCGCAAAAAGCTGGCAGAGTAACACAAGGTCTTGGATGCAACAGCTTTCACTGTGAATCTGTTTTTTTTCTAAAACAGCACTGATGGGTTGCATCTCTGTGCATTTAGTTCTACAATACATTATCACCACACGAGAATTATTTCTATGGTTGTAATATCTCAAGTACATTGCGGTATGTCATTCTGTCTTCTCTCCTCTCTTCTTCCTTTCAGTGCTGGATCCCATCAGTGCACTGCGAAGCAGCATGGAGGAACAAGTTGCTTTTTTAGTACTACATGCCAGTATCAACAGCTGCTACCCTTACTGTGTCCAGCATTGATCGGAAGAAATATAACAGTATGCAACACTAACGTCAAAGAACAGAGAAACTAACAACAACTGTCCCCACATATATCTTGAGACAGCTAACGTGTGCAAGGGACAGAATGATTTTGGAGTCCTCATAGTACAAGTCAAAAAGAAATACCCTTAAAACAAGTGGGAAACAAGCTGACACAGTGCGATGAAACTTCAGTGATATTATTGAAACCCGGTGTCTTAAAAGCCATAGAATTATAGAATGGTTTGGGTTGGAAGGGACCTTTAAAGGTCATCTAGTCCAACCCCCCTGCAATAAGCAGGGACACCTTCCACTAGATCAGGTCACTCAAAGCCCCATCCAACCTGGCCTTGAACACTGCCAGGGATGGGGCATCTACCACCTCTCTGGGCAACCTGTTCCAGTGTTTCATCACCCTCATTGTAAAAAAATTCCTTCCTTCCACCTAGTCTAAATCTACCCTCTTTTAGTTTAAAACCATTAGCCCTTGCCCTATCGCAACAGGCCCTGCTAAAACGTTTGTCCCCCTCTTTCTTGTAAGCTCCCTTTAGGTACTGGAAGGCTGCTATGAGGTCTCACTGGAGCCTTCTCTTCTCCAGGCTGAACAACCCCAACTCTCTCAGCCTGTCTTCACGGGAGAGGTGCTCCAGCCCTCTGAATAGTGAATTTGGACCCGTACATGGATGCAGAAATTGAAAAAAGCAATTAATTCTCCACATGAGGGAGAAGTGAGAAGATGCTTACTGAGTTGTTAAGCCTGAAACAAAGGAATTCCTCTGTAAGTTTACAATATCGGAAGGTGTATTTCCCTTTACATTCCAAAACGCCGGGCCTATGGACTGAATGGGATCACCTATGCGCAGACCGTCACTGGAACTCTTTGATCAACTTTTACTAAATTAGAACAGAGATGAAAAGCAAAACTGGTCAGGACTAAGGAACTGAAATCCTCCTGTCTGGCCACAGGGTGTCCTCCTTGCTCTATGCTTTGGCCTCAGCTGGCCAGCCCCTCCAGGGGGAAAAGGTCTTTATTTAAAAAAGCTCAGTTAATGGATCAGAGGTCTGTAGTTTGCTCAGCCCAACCTGCTCACATTCATTAGGATACAATACACACTGAGGTTACTCTTCCCAGTTTCCTTATGCTAATTATTTTGCCCTGACAGGTGCTGGCATTGCCGTCATATTTTTGAGCTGGTTAGACTATCACCTTCTTTTCAGATACGGAACTGCATTAAGAGTGTGTCACAGGGACGACAAGTTCCGTAATGCTTTGCATGTTTTTTCTGTCACTGACATTAAGAACCAGGGATGTTTAGGGAAATCGCCCGGTTCACATCTCCGCTAATACAGGATGCTCTTGCACATTTAATAATACTTAGTCCAGTTCAATTTTCAAATTGATTCTTCTGCTACTCTGAGGGAATTATTCTGATGGCTAACAGGGCGCACATTTAGACCTGAGTTTTTTCTTTCATAACCATATTGCTTTACTTCCAGTTACAGCCCCTTCCTCTACCCTAAAAATTCTTGTGCCTTGCTGGGCATTGTCACACCTTAAACACCTATAAGCTGCCTCTTTCAGATCTGCTCAAACTGCATTGTTTTGGGAATACGTGAGCAGGGTGGCGTGTGGAGGGGCCGAAAACGTGGGTGACAGTGGGAATCCCTCTGCTGTCTGTTTACCTGAGGTACTCGTAGAGTCCATACATGGGCAAGAAGTCAATGTCGGACAGAAACATGTATGGTGTGCTGATATGCTTCATGGCCACATTCCTTAGCAGATTCACAGGATAGAATTGGCCCTCCTTGTACACGATATGGTAGCCGACATTGTGGCGGCTCATAAGTACTTCCGAGCCCTGGGCGTAGCGCAGAAATTGCTGGGCTTCTGCATCGGAAAGATAGAGTGCCAGGCTGATCGGACCTTCCCAGTGTTTGCAGATGGCTTCAAGCATCTGGAGCCTGAAAGAGGAAGGGTGAGAATAAGAAAAGGCTGTCTCTCTGTCTGGGACTCTTTGCCTGGGTTCATCTGATGAAATGCAGGTATGTGGCTCTAAGGGAGACAGATTGGGGTCACTTTATACACTGTGGAAAGCAATAAATATTTCTACAGCACAATTCATCTCATGTAAGTTGATGTCTCCTTCTGGACAAGGGGACTTCACCCTAGATAAGCCTACTTCTCTCCACTGAATACCAGGGAGCCTAAGACGGCCCGAGCTCAGATATACACATCCACAACTCAGATACGTAAAGCTAGGTGAAATCAACACCATCCATCCTGCCTACAGCATTGATGCTGCAGGAAAACCCACATGGACGATAGGACTTCATTTGATGGGAGCTTTGAGCAGTTGCAGGGATCTGTCCATGTGGATCTACTTACAGGATGGGAGTCTCGGAATCTTAAACAGTGTCTAGTGCCCAATTCACACTTCAGGTCAAGCTATTCCCACATACTAACATACTACAGTGCTCTTTAACAAGCTTGTGGAGGAGAGAGGTGTACAGACCACAGATCATTTTACCTCCTGTTTAGGAAAACCTTCCCCAAATTTTTGCAAGGCAGTTAGATCTTAAAAGCTGTTAATAGTGATAGGTCAAGGGAAAACTGACTTACATGAACATTTGCATTGACTAGAAGAAAAGTCACTGTCAGGGAAAGGGCAAAAGGATGACACATCTATAGAAATGGGATTTACTATGTGTAGGGAGTAAGGAGAGAAGGAGGGAGAGACATGGCATTTCTGTGGAGTATCAAAAGAACATTTCAGACAAAACCATCATTTAAAGTACTAATTTGTGTATGTTTTAGCTGTATGGCAAATTTCATTAAATCATTTTTAAAACAGGTTGTATCAACATTTATTTTTTAGAACTTCAAGCACTTACAATACTATTGATGAAAATGACAACAAAAGATCTCATATACAAACGTAAATCAAACCCAGCCTGGTCAAAATCATTTAAGTACTTCAGGTAATTTATAGAGAATTGCCTAGAGATTAAGATATGCCACCCAAAAATACAGCAAGGACTGATTACAAAGCCTCTTGAGTTACTACAAAGGGAAATGAACCTATGCAGCCTAGCCAGATATTCTATTAAAAAACAGGGAGAGTAGACTATGCAACATGATTATCTTCTCTCCCTTCCAAATCCACATTACTAGATTTTTCCTATTAATATTTATACAGAACACAAGAAAAGTTTTCTGCATCATCGTAATCAGAGAAAATAATTTCCCCCTCCTACTATCTCCCTAAGCTTTGCAGCAGAAAGGAATGATATACCAGCAAACACATATTCTGATTTAACATTTAATAGCTTTTTTCTGCATTTCTGAAGGATCGTGATGACATCCAAGATGATATAATCATTTTTTCTTAGATATGAGATATTACCTTTACTAGTCTACACCTGGTACATTATTTTCTTTTTATCTGTTATTGAAACAAAGGTTATTATCAGCCTGAAACATACAGACGAATTAGAAACACAAATCGATAAAAAAGATCTAAAAAGTATGTGAAGGCTTTAGGCTTTTGATTGTACAAATAATAAATAGAGAAATATACTTTTTTTTTTTTCCTTTTTCCAACATAGTGGAAACCTATTAATCAGAAGACTCCAATTCATCAGCACTTAAGATTTAGGGCAGCCTCTTAGAAATGGAATACTTGCCTAGCAAGAAATGCAGCAAAATGCCTTTCAAGGACTCCACGCAGTGGACAAATGGCATACATAACTTATTTAAACGGCACACCTGATAATGCCTGCAAAGCTTTTCACGATAGTTAAGTGGGAACTGGGTTTTGCTGGTATAAATTTCCAGCTGGACAGCTTAGTGCCCTTCAGAATACTCCATTTTGCTGCATCGTTCTCATTGACAGGCTCCACTTCCACGAGTTTGATACAGGGACTGCTGAGTGATGCTCCATTATCTGCTCTCTGTAGGTTGTTACAACAGTCTCCTTTGACCATAGAACTTAGAATTACTTGTTTCTAAGCACAACATGACCAAGTGATTTTGGTTTTGTTAGCCATCTTGAGGAATGCGTTCTCTTAAGGACTCTAGAGAAAATAAATGTACTGCTATACTGCATAATAATGGGGTCATCATTTAGTTGGTAAATTTTTTAAAGGTCTGTTTCAGTCCAGTGAATTTTGCTGGAATTCAATTGTTTTGTGAGATTCTTTGTTTTCACTTTTCTTCTTAAGAATACTCAACCGATGTACAACTCATTCTCACCCAGACTTCAAGCGGTGTAATGCTAATTTGTGTCTTTCCTTGTCCATATCCTGATCTCACGTTTTTGTAACTCCCACTCTGGTTTCTGAACCCCAAGTACATTCCATGCCTTTAAAAAGGCTGCCTGGTCAAAAGACGTGCAGTGATGTAACCAAGCCATTATCCAAGAAAATGTCACATCAGTATAAAAGGTGGCAATAATGAACAACACTGAACGAAGTCTGTCTCAAAGTTTCTATCACCTAAAGACATTAATGTTAGCTCCTGAACTGCACCCCTTGCTTCCCTTCCCCAAGCCTACAGCACAGGCAAACACAAGCCTGTCATGATAGTCATGTCAGTCTCATCTCCAACAGGACTATAATTGGAGACACTGGGAGGTGCTTTTTTGCCTTTCCTCATCTTGGATGATCATTTGAAAGAATGATGCAGGAATGTAGTGTATAGCACATTGTTTATATACATGTCATCTTACATCTGAGACACCATTCTTAAATGTCTACAGCTATGTGGGAGGCGTTTAATAGAAGTGGTTTAAAGAAGATTAAAAAAAAGGCAGTAACTGAAGGATGTGAAAGAAAACAAAGCAGCTAAACAGTTCTTTGGTATGATATTATTTATTGATTTTAGTTGAAAGAAAGTATTTCCAACTCAAATCAATAATTTATAGCAACACACCAACGAAGTAGGGAAGATTTTTCCTGCACAGTATCAGGAGGGCTGTTCTTCCTGAATAAAAATGTGTGGTTCTGTCTATCAATAAAAACATGTGCCCCAGTGAGGATCCAGAAAGGGAAACAGATGCTCAGACTTTGCATCAGTGCCAGTGAATCAGCACTGAGCCCCAGCTCACTCTTTTGAATTAAATTCTGGGGGGAAAATATACCAAGTGCACACACCAGCTTTACTAATTTACTGTGGCACTCGCTCAGGGTCTGGCTTAATTTATTTCTTTAGTTTTTTACTCAAAGGTTTGTGAACACTTAAGAAATGCTTCCTCAATTAAAAATCAATAGAACAGACACCGATGCGCATAGCAAATCATAACACAATGTGCAGCATGCAGCGCTGAGGCACTGGCAAAACAGAATAGCCCTCACTCGTTCGTGTTTATTTTTAAAACAGGCTGTAAATGTTTTGTTGATCTGAATTCCTCTGACTCTCCTGGAATACTGCTGACCTTCCACTGGTGTAGCAGTGGTGGTATTCATGAGTCATGTTGTATTCGGTATGTGCTCCACTAAATGAAATATCAGTTCCTGGCTAATATTCAAGGAGTCTGACCTGTTTTGTAACCCACTCTGATAGCAGTAGCTACGAAGTTTGGACTAGATTCGAACTGAGAAGCAGGAGGAAAAAGGAGACTGACAAGTCAAAATTTCACAAAGCTGGCTCATCCAGACTGTGCTTTCAGAGCTTCTGAAAAATGACAACTAATTGCAATGGTGGGAATCAGAAAGGTGCAGGTGGAATTTGTCACAAAATGGATTTTTTTTTCCTTAACAAAATACCAGTTAAATTCCACTTTACCTCAGAACCGAAAGTTGAAAAGAGTTAAACTAGAAATGTTATTCTGAAAATCAGCATTTGTATAAAAATGCAATGACTCCACTCAAAAGGAGATTTTTTATTTCATGCTAGCACATTAAAAAAAGAGGTTTTATTTTCCACTTCCCAATTTGAAACTAAAATGTTTAGTTTTGATTTTCACTGTAAGAAAAAACACTAATTGAAATTTTCTGCAAGGAAAATGCCAATGAAAGCACAACTAACATTATCTAACAAGGAAATACTGTGTGTAAAAACTTGGCCAGCTACAACTGCTTGCCTAAGTCTATTACAAACATCTCCTGTTTTTTCTAAGTTGCTGCAAAACTCCATAAACTAATAATGCCTGAGAATCCTGACAAGTAACAATCCCTGCAGTTCCAGTATTCAGCCTCTTATGAACTCTACCCACACTCATGTGTGCACCGCAGAGCTGAAGCCTGGATGCATGTGTGATATCTACACGTGTTACTCCTAATTCAAGAAAGGTCTTACAGTATGACATCTAAGTTTCTACAAAAGTCAGTTTTTTCTCTCCCCAAAGCATTACACAGTTCGATTTTTCTGTAAGAAAATATTCATTGCCTCATGCTCCCAGATGAACAAGAGATTTTCCCTACCTGTCCATCGAAAGTTGAGCCACCAGTGTTACATCGGTATTGTCTGAAGCAGGCTCGTATTCGTAATGTAGAAAATACAAATGAGTGCGATGGACAGTGAAACGTTCTCGACGAAATTCATAGCATAAGTCGTCCTCATCCAGCTCAGACAGCTGTTTCTGGAGCTGTAAGGAAAGAGTGGACATAAAGATAAGTTCTTTTTAATTATTTCAGCAAATCAGAGAGAACGAGGAGGTTGGGAACTCGCAGCATGATGCAATGCGAAGTGGCAGTGGAACATACAGAGTAGCAGGGTTTTCCCAAGCCTAGCTCCTGCAAGTCACTGGACAAGAGGTTAGAAGAAAGCACTTGTAAGTGAATTGATAAGGCAGACAGACCATTGTATTATGGTCTGTATGTTGTATACATTATCTGTACTACATACTTTCAGCATCCAGACTAGCAATGAAAGTAAACAATCACAAGTTTAATAATCACCAAGTTTCAGAGTTAATGCTCCAACGTGATGCATAATGCCATTCCTTATTAGAAGCAGCGTTTCAAACTACTTGTAGACATACAGCTCCAGTAGACAAGACTCAGCAGCAGATTAAGCTTGTACGTGCTGGACTGAGTAATTCCCGTTCTGGTGCCTCTGTTGGAGAAGAGTAACTGCTGCTAGCAGCATGGACAGACAGCTGGAAAAATAACATCTTTAACTGATCATTATTCCATCTCTTGAGATTTATGTATCTGCGCCAGTTCAATTTTGCAATGAAAATATTCTTTCAACGGCAGAGGTGCCAGAATTAAGCCTACAATTTTAACAGGATTTATGCTTCTGGATACCTAGTTTGAGAAATCCAAAGGATGGCAGATTAGCAGAGAACAGGTATTTTTTTGACTCCCTTGGAAAACAAAGCCCTTCAAAGTCAAAATGGGCATCTCAAAGCAATCCAATCCCAAGTCACATAGACATGTAGCTTTAAGAGAATAAAAGTTTAGCTCTGGGGAAAGGAGGAGGAGAAAAACTGACTAAATGTCTATGCAGTTGACCAGTTCCATCCCTGAACTGTATTATTTTAAAGCCAAACATCTGGCTAGATTATTTAAAATGTATTCATTTAAAAGGAAAAATCAGTCACACCTGCTGTAAAATGTACTACAAAATGTAATGAAGATGAAAATTATATATGGTCTTAACATGTCAAATAGAGTTCCGTTTGTGTTGCTCTAAAATTTAGGTTATTAATAAAGGTATCATTTTTATATTTTATTTCTTAAAAGCATCCTATAAGAAGAATACGATTACATGTTTATCAGTACATAAGAAACATATTCATTTTATACGAATTTTGCAAGTTTTGATAAAAATCACAGTGCACTTCAAAACTGTTTCATGCAACAAAACAATTATTCAATTATAGACATTCATTTAGATTAAAAATCTCTTATTTTTGTCCTGTTCAGAATAATTTAAAGTAATAGTTTCACCATCTTCAAGGAAAAAAATGGAAAATGTAGGTACTTCTTGTTCTAATACTGTGTTACGAGGAGCTGTTGTTCTTGGAACTATAAGCATAATGGTTGCCATCAACAATAATGCTTACAGCTGAATGTTTTCCTGTGAAGGCTGATGGAATAATTCCTGATATTTTCCTGTACATCACTCTATAATCTTCTTTTGAATAATGGAAATACCTCCTTTGATTTCAATGAGTTTTGGATCAGGCTCTCATTCTGTGCTGTTGTTCCGCACAGATCTTAAAGCATCCCTCAGGAGAGACTGCTTTTAGAAAGACAGGAGTCCGATCTTGACAAATCTTTACTCAGGCAAAACTTCTATTGAAATCAAGATCTTTTTTGGTGGCATAGAAATCAGGAGTTCTTTTACACATTCTTGGAGTTTCACTCATTCTGCTTTACAAATCATCATTCAGCTGAGCCTGTACTTTATTTTCCAAATCACACTCAAACAATATTTGAATTAAACCCAATATTTACAACAACTAGAAAGAATATCGTATCTTTCTGTTTCTTCCTTGAAAAGAGACATTAGTATGCCCTTAACAGAATTATCAAGGAGATGACTGAAATTTAAATAGTTAAAACAATAGCAAAGCACATTTCAGGGGTACCTTACTATCCTGCTGTACATACAAATGACCAGGCTAGAAGTTTATAATTGCTCAGCAGCTACTAACCAAGCAGTCCCTGAATGATTATCAGATTACATTCAGGTTGCAAGCTAAGAGTATATAAATAGTTAATTATGAGTTAAAGAATAACATTTGGGACTAAATTACGGCTTTGCGCACTGCAGAGCCCTGGGTGGGGGAAGAAGAGGAGACGCAGCTTCTTAGAGCCCCCAGTATTTTGATGGTGAAACTCACCAAGTCACAAAGTTGGTGATGGAGGCGAAGGAGAGCAGCAAACAGCAGAAGATCCCTTCTGCTGCAGGGAAAGGGAAATCTTGCTCTTTCCGCTGCATTTCGTAGGGTCAGGATTTTGTCTCTGTCCTGCCAAACTTTTTCTAAGCCTGCAGCTATGCTGATAGTCCACGAGGTTCTCCCTGGCCCTTCCCATGACTCATGCTCAGTGCTGTATGTAGTGTTGGGACCCAAGAGAAGAGATGAGACAGCTATGGCCATACGCCGTGGAGAGTGCAAGTCCCCAGAAGACCCATGGGCATGGTGTGCCTGTCCGAGAGCCCTGGCTAATATGTGGGCATCACTTGGCAGGATCAGACACGCAGCTCCATCAGCACTTTGCAGGAATGCTTGTGCAATCCTTGCCTGCTCATACCATGAGCCTAAACTGGTAGGCAGCCTTAGGAGCCATGCTCTGCAGGCTGGGCAAACGCAGCGTGCTTAAGGTGTGCTCCCTCAGGTAGGACAGGCTGTGATTTGGCCCGTAGCATTGTCACCACGTATGTGGCAAGCAATGTGCATTAAGGATGGGCCTATCCTGCAGTGGTGAGGCAACAGGCACTGGAATGCAATAGCGTGTGATTATCCATGTGAAAACTCCTCTCCTGCTGGAAGCAATGCTGGACATGCTCGGCACTCTGGGTTTGGTCCAGCAAAATCCATAAGCTCACAAGCTCTCTCACTGAAGCTAACGGTATGATGTGGACAAATTATCAGGACCAACAGCTGGGTGCTGCAGAGTTTTACGCAGTTTAAGAGCCCTTTTCCCTCTCTCACTTTCTTTGTTCCCCTCACTCATACATACATTCAGACACCCATGCCCCAGCATCCCATACACATACAAAGGCTGCTTCCTCTACTATGAAGAGACATACAACCTATAAATACATACTGCACACAGTCATATGCCGTTTTTTACACACATACTTAAAATGAAGAGTGTTAAAGATGCATGACATTCAAAAGACAGGGAATTATCTGAGACAGACACATATATATCCTTAAATTTACCTCTTTCTTAGTTACCTCCTATTATTTTTCAGTTACATGATCACAGAAAATTTCTCCAATGATATAATCTTACCTACAGCATGCATGTTGCATGGATCCATTATTTACAGACAAAGAACTTACAGCTTGGTTTAAGGTTTGCTCCCACATTATGTCTTCTTGAAAAGATGGGTTTATAATGGGAATGCTGATAGATCTAGGCAAACAGATGCTTACTTAAACAGAGTGCACCATCAAAATAAGGACCTTAATATCAGCTGGATTTGATAAAAAGATGACATCCCCATTATGGACCCCTCCATTATATTTATAACAATATGCCTTATATAGCAAAGACTTCTCAACCTTAGAGTGACAGCATGTATTCTCATAAGCGAGTACCTGCTTAGCATAAGATTCACTGTTTCTACAAGATTTTCAATGCTAAGGCTACTTGCCACTGAGCATGTGGGAAATGTCACCTCTAGGAAACAGGCTCACAATTGGAAAATGTATTATTTTCAGACTGTGTATGGTAGATGTTCTCTTAGGAAATACTGTAGTGGGAAACAAGTGCTTTCATTAGCATCATGATGTTACTTTTTCCAGAAATAAAAATGGCAGCCATGGCATGCATAATGACAAAACAAAGAGACTAATACATAAAAAAATTTATGCTAAGTTACTTCTCTGGGCAACCAGCTGCAGCAGGCGATCAGCCTTCCTCTCAGGAAAAGCAGTGTTTGAAGCTAGGCTGGCCAGAGAGGCACAGGCAGGCTAGAAGGTATTCAACTCTACCATAAATCGTCATGATTTACCAGGTCTACTTGTCTGACTAATACATTTGTATGAGATGAGGTGCTGTTTTCTATCCATGTGATAGATGGTAGACCCATATGATACACGGCACACAACATGTACCCTTCACCAGCGAACTGGTCAGTCTGCTCATAAATCTCCCTTCCTAAGGCTGTTCCTAGTGTAAGCAAATTTGTGTTTGGCTTCTTTTTTTTTTTAACTGCTGTGTCACAGAAACAATTTACTTCCCACCAAAATCTACAGGATTTTAGCTCAGATGAGACCAATCCAAAATCCAGGATCAGAAGTATTTTCTTAGGGATTAGCGATATTTAAAAACCCCACCAACAAACAATGTTATGTCTCTAGAGACTCCTTAGATCTTGGGGAAGGAGATAAAACCCTAATGTAGGCATCTCTCTCTCATCAAGTGTTCAAGGTGAGGTGAGATGACACGAGGCTCAAGTCACTCACTCACTCAATATCACACTAACACAACAGGAACTAAGCAGTTTAGAGGAAAACTTTTAACTTTCAGATCATCTTTCCTTCTCCCAGGTGTGTGCAGTTAAGATTCATAGTACAAAATCAACTCAGCTTAGCCACTGAGATGAAAACTAACACCCGCCCAGGATGAAACTATAATCTGGTTATAAACTGCAGCAGTTTCATTTCCTCCTGTGTAGCTGTCCCAGTTCCCACCAGCAGGCAATTTGGACTGCAACATTTAGCACTTTCAAAGTGTGTGAATTAACTGTTGCCTTTAGCATGGCATAAACAAAGCAGATGATGATGTAGGGAGGAAAAAGCATTCACTGAGTCTTGTTTGGGATGACCTACATAAAGTACTTCTGGCTTCTCCAATGATTAGTAATAAAAGCCAGACTAATCCCACGTCAATTAAACCTTTATTCCTCCCACGCCATAAAATTTTGTACATTTGCTATGGGTCAAATTGAACCTTCTGTAAAACAAAGCTGTGCTAAGGACAAAGAGGATAGTGTCTGAGCAAGCCCACCTAGCAAGAGGAATTTGGCTGCAGCATGTAAAATGCAGCTAATACTCTTGCTAAATGGAAGTAAGGGCTTATCTTGACTGCAAATAATCAACACAATTAAGAACCCAATTTTCAGGCATGCGTAACTTCTTGGACAGTTCCGTATATATGAAGTACAACTTTCCTTGATCTCAGCTGCAGATGTCAGATCTTGGTAGTCCTCTGCATCTCCTCTCCCCAGGTCCCTGCCAAACCTTCTTGGCTGAGCTGTTCCTAGACCTCCCTTGCAGCACAGTGCCTTGACAGGTTGGTCTCCTTGCTTTTGTTTCCCCAGATAATTCCTGGCCCTGTTACCTCTTGTGTGGCAAGAAGGTTAAAGTCGGTCCCAGCCCTGTTTCTAGTCCCATGGCCCCTATTCAAGTAGTCTGCCAACTCCCTATACCTACAGGCATCCATCTGTCCTTTCCTCCTCCTGCTCCAAACACTCTCTCTCCAGAACCTACGGCTCAATTAACTCTTTCCTTTCTGCCTTTGATCTAGCTTTCATCCCTTTTATATGTGATTCTGGATTTTCTCTCCTCCACACTGCCCGGACATCAGTGAGGGCAATGGATGTCCCTTAGAACAGAGACCAAACAGGTTCCTGCTCTCAGCTCTACTATCCAGTCAGAACCTGGCATGAAGCATTCAGAAGAAACAGTCACAGATAATGCCAATCTTTGTCCAGCTCCCCTGCCTGCAGCATGCTCCACTCTGCTGTGTCACTGGGTATATATAATCTGGTCAGATGTATTCGTGCACACTCCTAAGAAAGAGTCTCCAGAGATCTGAGCCTCGAAAAAGTCAAAACCACTACTGACGATGTGTAAACCATGATTTTTCAGCATTGTAATTTGCCTAGGTTTTCACCAGGTTGGCAAAGACAGGCTCCTGGCCCAAGTGTCAGTTCCTTCTCTGAGGTATGGAGTATCTCCATGAGTAGGTCATCAGAACTTGTGGTGTGGGCAAACTCCCCAAGCTTTTTCCCCATGTTTCACTTCAAAAAATGAGAGAAAAGAAAAAAAAAGAGGCATACCAGCATGACAGAAAAAATACCAGTTCACATGATCCCTCATCTAACAATAATATAAGCAGCTGAAAGTGGTATAACGGCAACTTTCAGGCAACTAACAGGATGGGCTACCAGCTCAGCATTTAATAACAATAACAGTTGTAATAATAGAAACAGCACAGCTGGGGAAGTCAGGATTTCACCTCAAAACTGCCATATACCATCTGTTATTACTAGAGAAAGACTCTGTCATGACAAAATAGTAACTTTAAATCCCAGCCCTACAAATGATGCAGTATTCTGAAATTCCACAGGAGCAAAGGGTACTCAAAGCATCAGTCTAACTGCAAGTTCAGCACCTTGATACTGACTTGGAAGCTCCCTTTGCTTGCTATTTTTAGACATTCAAAAATGTCTAAATTTGTTAGTAGTGTTTATACTATGTGGTACTAGAATCTCCTGCTTTTCTGGTGGATATTACAAGACGGCATGCACAGCCATTTGCTAATATTAAGAATCTCTGGTTTTGCACAACAAAGTAAATAAGTAAAAACACATTTAGTAAGCAACTATACACCTAAGCAAGTGTTTTCAGGGAGAACTAGATTTTTTACACTGTTTCTTTGTACTGTTGATTTGAAAATCTGAAAATATACATCTGCAGAGAATTTTTTCTTATGTTTTCTGAAAGTCTTCTCTAATGGGCATCTACTGTCCTTTTCTTAAACTGAGTGAAATCAGTGATAAATTTCCCACTGATCTTGCTCTGGGCTTTGGTTCCAGACACAGGCTTCACTAATAGGGGACACCCCATTCAACCTTCAGATTTAATGCTTTGTCAGAAGTACCTGGTGAGAAGCTGTCTGCAGGAAAGAAGTTTTATGAGAATGCTAAAAGGTTGAGTGTGTGTCTGTGTGCTAAAATCAGGCTTACAATATCTATCTTATAGTGTAACTCTAGAGATAGGCTGGTACACAGAAGATCCTGTTGAAATATTCTAGGATTTACAGTAGGTCCTTTAGAATGAAATGCTGGACATAAGCATTAAAAGCCAATAGGAAATGTTCAAATTCAAGATTATTGTGAGCTTTGCCTTTGTGGATTTCCCTAAAATCTCCTGCATTGCATCAAAATAACAGAGAAGGAGTGAGAAGGGGGAAATAGCATGGAATAAGTAGGATGGAGTGACTAAGGATGTGCTCCAAAGGCCACTTGAGTCAATGGCTGTGTTTACAGGAGGATTTGGTTCATATTCTGAATTTCCCATCCAGAATCTGCAAAAAAAGCCAAAGGGGTGATTGTAATACCGATTTGCAGAGAAGAGTCTGCTCTGCGTAATCTCATTTTAGTACATACTGAATAAAGGGGACTTACAGTACTGGTCTATGGCAAGGAGTGTGTGGCAGGCTCCTGTCCACAGCCTGTCCCTGCAACACACGGGGTCTTTCAGCTTGAATATTTCAAGGAAAGGATGAAACATGTATGTACACATAGACATACATGTAAGCATTTTTACATAGACAGAAAAAACACTCCAGTCTTTATTTCTTTGCCTCCAATATTTGTTTCAGAGCCCTATCTGTTCTGTTCATTCCCATTTGTAACATTCTGGAACCTAATAACAGTGCTGTTTGGTGCAGCTGGAGATCAACAACTGACTAGATCAGGACTACGCAGTGTAAGATCCAAAGACTGCCTTTAGATCTCTTAAAATTCAGTCGGTGGTATTATACTTCTGTATCAAACATTAAAAAAAGAAAAGTACTAAACCTTCCACACGCGTATAGATGTATGTATTTAAGCACACATGCATGTGCACACGTAACATAGAGGAAAAGTGAGAGAGATTAATATAAAGTCTGATTACCTTTTAAACTAATGCCCCTTTACACCTTTCTGGCACTGTAAAGAGTCCTCAAAATGGGAAGATACGTAATTTACATTCATTTTACGGCCATCTCTGTACTGATAAGTGTGAAGGGGCCTTGTAGTAACAGAACCAGCCAAACGGTACCCACTGCCACACTTCCTTTTCACGTTTTACAGATATTTGCATTAAAAATTATATTCCTTAATTACAGGTTTATTGGAACAAGACCTTAAAAGTAGATTCTGATACAGCCAGCCAGTGAGTGACAGACTGACACCAAGCCACTGCTTCTTCCACAACAGGGCTCAGTACATTTACTGCTTAAGTAATTCTCGCTGACTATAAAGCCAGCAGAGCTATTCTAACATTTCGTCCACTGGTCCACAGTGGAGAGAAGCACAGGCAGCTGAAGGAGCACCTTTTACCCATATACAATGCCTAGCATAATAAAGCCCAATTGTGTTTTGGGGCTGCTAGTCTCAATTCAGAGAAGAAAGGAAAAATAATAGGTATTAAGATAAATAAAATAGCAATTCCTACTTTATACATACTTGACTTTGCAGAAATTATAGCCTTTTATGTAACATATATGCTTAGGAATCCTAATGGAAATGTACGGCTGCATCTTATCGCACTAAACGTCCATCTCGCCCAGCATCTTGTCTCCAGCTGTGAGCTGGCTGCCGAGAGCAGTGTAAAAGCAGGGCGAGTGTACAGCGATGCTTTCTCAGAATGCTCTCCCAGTCCTGAACTTGTGGTTCAAGGACTTTCTGCACCAAAGCTTAACAGCTCCTGATTGATTTTCTTTCCATGAAGAGTCACTTTTGAGCATATGTATATTTTTAGCAACATTACCTCCTGCTCAAAGCTTCATTACATCGTGGGTGAAATGTCTATCTTTCTTTGTTTTGAACCTGCTACTTGCTATTTCCACTTCACGCCCCCCTAGTTCTTGTACTGGGAGGAATGACAAACAGTGGTTCCTTACAAGCTCACCTTACAAGATGCTCTGCTTCTGAAGATTATCCTGCAATAGATCACGGGAATGTACGGTGTTTTAATAGGACACCTGTGACACTGTATGTGCTACAGCAGACAGAGTGAGAGAAAGAGTGGTTTTCATGATAATCCTATTCTTTGGGCCTCATAACCTCAAAGCTGAAACTTGCTTCTTGTATTCTACAATAAAAAGGACATAGTCAAGTTTAGAGGGGAGCTTACATCAAGGGTAACTAATAAAAACCAATGTCTCCTCCTAAGTGACTACTCTTAAGCTATCCGAAGTTAGATTTTTTCTCTATCTGCTTTGATAGAAGGCTGTTAGCTTTTTGGTGTCTCTTGGCAAGTTAGGACTCATGTATTTTTGTATGTCTAGCTCATTCTTTTCAGTATCTCTTTTTTTTTTTTTATTTATAAATGGAAGAATGAGTTACATTTCTTTTTCAGACACAAGCCATACCATATACCATATTGTGTTCTACTTGTCTTGAATAAGAAACAGGCTTGAACAGTTAGTCATTTTCAGTGTCTGTCATCTAGATACAAGTTCAATAAAATGAGCCATTTTAAACTTTCAGGACTGCCATTTTCGTCAGCAAGAACTTGCATTCACTGTGCACTGCTCCCCAGCAACTTGTCATTTGGAATAAATCTGTTTATTAAGGATGTACAGAGCTCTGGAAAATATAGCAACAAGTCTGTGACTGCATTCATGCTCTTCGAACCCACACAACATACTGTGAATTCAGTATAATTTTAACCTGCATTCTTAAAGTGTGATGAAGGTGTGTTTTATTCTGTTGTGGTTTTTTTTTTTAATGTCTCACTCACCTTTTCTCTCCCTATCCTACCCTCTACTCTATTTTATCTTGATGTCTCTGTCTGTCAGACTCTTAGTGGTCTTTTATCACATTCAGTTCACTTGATTGTCTAAAAGCCTCTCACTTTTGCAGAGGATTTTCTTTCTCAATGTGCTATTGCTCTCACCGTGGGCTTGCTTTCTCTCCCTCTCCCTCCCTCTCTCCCCTGCTTCAATCTCTCTCAGTTAATGTTTATCTCCCAGTTTCTCATCATTCCCCACTACTTTCAGAAGACAGTGGGATGGTCAAATAAGTATCCGGGAAGCCATGTCTTGGGCTAAAATATATCTATGCAATCTCTGAGTGCATAGTTAAAAAATTGGGAATGGCATCTCCTGTGGTCATTTTATCCACAGACTAAGTGGAAACACTACAAGCCTCAACGATGCTATTGATTGCCAATTACTTCTTAACTGCTAATGTGTACATGATACTGGCTTTGCTTTATTGATTTTTATATAGAGAATGTCGTATATTTTAGAAATATTTTTTTTTTCTTGAAGATAACATAAAATGTTACAGGTTCCTTTTTTTTTCCTTTCAGCCTACGTAGCCAAAATTGGTACTTGGTCTAGAAATCTCCAGAGACCACATTATACACAAGGAGTTCAGATATATCTGTGTATAAACGTTTCAGTTAACAGTTTTTTACATTGGAATTATATATACTAAGGCATACACACACATAAGAACATCTGTATGTAAACACCCTTGATTTCAACTATTTTCAAAGGATTTGCTTTGTCTGAAAGGTTCTGATTGCAGATTTTATGCAGATACTCATAAATGCTGCTGTCTTTGGTTAGGGGCAGTGCAGAAAAAAACTGCAGTCTCACAGCCTACATGTACCTTGAAGGATTAACTCATTCTGTAGTTTGCAGCACGGCAAAAAACTCGTAGACCTAAATCCAGCAGTCTTGATATTTTCCTTTGTTCTTCATTATTTGTGCATTAGTATCTAATAGCCAAAATTGACATCACTGTATGCCGAACAAACACACAGCAAGAAACAAGCCCTCCCCCTGGAAACTTTTAGGTCTAAGGGTGAGATTTGTAAAATTGCCGAATGGAATGAACAGCCCAAATCCTCATTTTCAGTTTGTGATGTTACCTTTGTTAGGGATTTTTAAAAGGCAAGGTAGACAAAATAAAGCAACAAAAAACAGGGGGAAGGCAGGATTAATATGACAGTTTTACAGGTGAGGAACCGAGGCACAGAGAGATTAAATGACTTGCACGGCATCACTCCTGGAATCTGAGCACCTCAATTCTCCTGAATCCCTCCGCACCACACTACCCGCACCACCAACTCTCCAAGTCTTCACATAGCCTGTGCCTTGTATGAACCACCCTTTAAATAGTCAAGCCCTAGACATCCCACTTACATTTTCACTGTTAATGTCTGCCTCACTGGGGCAGCCAAAGAGTTCCCGTCTCAGCAAATTCCCGTCATATTCCAGGAATGTCAGGTAGAGATTGCGGAAAAACTCCACGTGCTTGTTTTTCACTCGCAGCTTCTTTGGTGAGTTCCAGTGAATCACCTCAGCGGGAAAAAAAGAGAAAACACATCCTGCTGTTAGAATACAGATTTGCTTTATCTGCTCTTTTTATGTGTGTTCAGTTCACTGCCCTCTTAAAAACAAAAAAACCCCCAACCCTCAAACTACACAGACTTCCTTCTGTATTTTATCAGGAAGGCTTCACCATATTTTTCACCAGTAACCGCACACTCTACAGATGATGTGCTTTGAAACTCCTCCATAGGATTACCTGCAGATTTGAGTTAGGGTGCTGCTCTAGTTTGTGATACAGCACCTCATAAATGCTGCCACAACTCTAATCACGGAGCCGATAGGTTATGAACCCTGCTGAAGAAGGTGGCAGGACGAGGGACACAGGGATGTAGGTATTAAACATTAATCTCAGATTTCCACATGACTGTTTCAGCTAATGAAATTGATTCACTGTTGCAAGCCAGGCAGACTCTTCTCTGGTTAGGTATTGAGAAGAAAAAGCTTGAAATTATTTCCTATACCCATTTACACCCTTCAAAAAGGACTGAATTTAATCTGTCTTCCTTTTCGCCATTGCTTCATTTAAACAAGACTGATCTCAGTTGCATTACACAACACAGTGATGCAGTACAATGCTTCACCCTTTGAATTCCAATTTCTAGCAGGTATTTAGCCTCTGCTAATGGGAGATGACTCTCACAGTGGCCTAGATTTAACTCTAATGTTGACATAAAGGGCCTGATTCTCATTTACTTCAAGGGAACTTTGCACTGCTGCCAGTGCAAATGAGAATGAGGCCCTAAGGAAAAACTAAGAGGGAGCCAAAAGTGGCGTGCAGGAATGATTTCATTTTATAGAGGCTATATTTTAGGCCTAAGAAAAAAACACCAAATGCTTTGTATTCAGTTTTATTCCTGTGACTTCTAAAGAGATTAAAAAAAAAGTCTCCCTTGGGAATATTTCCAAGCTAGGAGTTCCGGAGGTTCTCTGAATCCATTAAGTTAATTGCATGAAGGCACCGTCTCACTCACACGCAGCCACAGAGCTGCAACGCCAGCTGCCGAGCCGGCCGCGCGGTAAGCTTTGCTCTGAACATTGCATTTGTGGGAGGAAACGCACAGTGCTGAAGCGCAGCACGTAGAACAGAAGCAGCCCAGAGCAGATGAACGCAGTTCCCTTCGTGTCAGCAACGCAACTCCACGGGAACAGGGAGCCCTCTGAAATCACGCTGTTGCCGAATCAGAGGACTGGAGGACGAAAGAGCAGGACATAGCCTGAATTCTTCCTGTGCTAACTTCAGCAAACAACATAGTCTCTCCACTGAGTATTTATACTGCCATAAAAGTTATGGCACTCTTCTACATACCTAACACCAATGAAAATACCTTCTGATAGGGAAAGCTTTATCCCTTCCAGGGATTTCACTGCTGAGGCTAGTAGGATGTCAGAAAACCATACATGCAGTTACAGAAAAGCAACTGTAGGGAAAAAAGGATAATTTCAGAAATTCACTGGCAAATCACTTTTTCCAGTTATAGGAACACTTTAAATCAAGATCATGATGCATCTATGCCCTATATAAATCTGGGACATTATTTGGACTAAACTGTAGATATTGGTGTAGATATTTTTCCCAGGTAATGCTACATTCTTTGCTGGTTTTACATTTGTCTGTATGTTCAGAAGCGTAGCTTAACTGTGCAATAACATTTTGCTGCAATGCGTGCTGAAAATACGGAACACCACAGAAACAAAAGGAGCTTTAGGTAGGTTAGGACATAAACTTAAGATGACAGATTTCCTCCACTGAAAAATGGATCTTCAAAATCTCCTTTCTTTGAAAAGAACTTGACATATTTCATCCATTGCTGTTAACTGCAGCAAAAGGCATTAAATGCATGCAAAAAATCTCAACGATTGAATCCTACCTGAGGGAAACAGGCACATATAACAGAAGCCCAGGGCTTCTAAAGGGCTGCTTAACAGTTTTAACAGGGTAGTAGTATGCATTTTTACAAGCAGGCATAGAATGGAAACTGTCAGCTGGTAACCCGCATTTATTTAAGACTGGATCAAAGAAAGCTGAGAAGCTGGCAAGTGGGACAAAAAATACTTGCTAAGAAGAACCTGTGCATTCTCCATACTACTCCTACACTTGACGTGAGTTTCCTTTTGGATGTCTTCGTGAGCATCCTACCCGCTGCTGAGCACTCTGACCACTCACCCTCAGGACCATGAGCACAGAAATGGCTAATGGTGATAAACTCAGGAACTGTTATGGGACAGGCTCCCCGGTGCTGCAGGAATTTCCCATCAACATACACTATGTCACATCACAGCCAAGTACTGGTGTTGATGCCTCTACCCAGTTGTGTCAAAGCCAGACAACTGCTGTTGTCAGCGCACAGGCTCTTTGCTGCTGTGCTTCAAAATCTGTTGTGTGTGTAAAAGCTGGTAAGTGTCAAGGGCCTAGCTGGTGGTTCGGATCTGATCAGATTTGAAGCGTGTCAGGATGCTGCATGTGTACAGATGTCAGGGGAGCCTGGAGTGAACTGAAGAAAGCTGAATGGAGCTGATGACTATCCAGAAAAGCTGATTTTTTAATCAAGAAAGACAGCACACGCCAATGCAGCTAAAGAACATCAAGGAACTATGCAACCATCTGGATGACCTGAGGTAGAAAAAACACAAAACAAGTCTAGCGAAAAGGCAGGCTGCTTTTCAAATGTAACTCGATTAGATAAATATTATGTCATATATGAAAGCATAAAAAAGAACAGCAGGTGTCAAAAAGCAACTCTTAACCATTGACATACAACACTACATCCAAAGACCATATTCTTTGTCAGCCCACAAATTCACCTCCAGTTCTGACTGTAGCTGTCAGATTTGGTCTATTGCACCGTCAGCTACAGCAGAAGTTGTACAGGCCAAGACATCCTTGCATACACAGCCTGTCACAGGCTTCAGTGAGGTACATGATGAAGACAATGAGCTGCACAGGTAAAGCTATGGCCATTACATTAGAAACTTTATTGTGGGCAACAGTGAATTGATTGGAGAAAAAAATAATCAGTTGGAAAGGGACTACAGGGAAATCACAAGGAAAAAAAAAGTCAAACTTAGAATCCACTTTATTTGTAGACTAAGCAAGTGTTATCTCAACATTAAAAAAAGAAGGTGAATTCAGAAACTAAAAAATCTCATTACTACAACATCCCCTTTCCAAGACTGAATAGCACCATAATACTGTGTTTATTTATTCTTCTATATTGCCTCTTAGTTTCTAAGCTATTCCAAAGCTCTCTTGGCTTACAGAGGAAACTGCAGCTAGAACACATAGAATTCCAGTGCCATTATCTGGGTGGACACCTCAGGAACAGTGCTAGCCTTCAGGCTGACCCACGGATCCTTCCACTCTTGATCAAGGCCTCCTGAGAACTAAGAAAAATACGGTCCTTAATCTTCATTTAGCAATTTAAGCACTGAAAGATCAGAACTTAAAATTCCACATCTATTTAACACTTGGTTAGTCGTCATTAAGCAACTTGGCGCTATCTACATTTCTGTTAATACCATCCTCGTTAATCAGCAACTGTTGCCACTCACTGATTACACTCAGCCAGCCTCCTGGAATACTTCCATACACTTGTGACCTAGTGAAAAAGGCTAACTGCACCAATAGTTCCCATTTATTCACCAGGTTCTGACCCAAAGCACTCAAATGATGAGACAGTTGGAGCCTCAAAGACCAGCAGTGGGATCTGAGATGGAAGGTAACAGAAGATGTTATATGCTGACGGAGTGTAAGAGAGGGCTCTAACGTCAGTTATCTGCATGGAAATACACTGAAAACAAAAATCCAAGCAAACCTCCTTAGGTTACCAGCTGCATTGTCCTCTCTGGAGAGATGAAATACTTTGAAACTGATGTTCAAACCACTAAACGATAAGCTTCAACACAACATTATTTCTATAGATACCCTTATCCGCTTTTCCCCTGAAGCATCTTCTCTCTCCAAAAGAAGTATTTGGCCAAATGTTTCCTTAACCACAATCTCTTACACTTTTTACCCAAAGACACATCTTGATAATTTCTCACTCTGCTTCAGCCCTTATGAAATCAGATAATACAGGATATCCTGTATACCTATGTAACTACCTTCCTGGCTGAAGGGGTAAAAAGTAAAAATAAATTAAGCTTGAATTTAAGGCTACAGAAGTTTAATTTTGCAAAGCACTGCACAGATAATCTTAATCAAGCCCGTGAGCACTTTACAATTTAGGTAAATCAGAAAAAGTAGTATTTTGTGGACAGGGAGCTTTCCTGCTTAAAAACTAGACTCCTTGTCTAGGCAACCAGACAGTTTCCACTGAAATCAACAGGAGTTAAACATTCAGCAAATCTGCACAGTAAAGTCAGCTATATATGCCACTTTAATGCCATCTCAATAGGCTTTTTTCAGGCACATATTACTGAAAAGTTTAAATATGCCTCAAGTCACACTGCAAACAAGCACCACATGTGTAACTTATGCCTCGATTAGAGATCTCTGGAAACTTTATTTTTAAATTGTGTTTTATCAGAAATGAATGGTTTAATAAAAGAACCAATTTCCTCAGAAAGGATCAAATACTTCACAGAAACATCATCAGGGAGGTTTCAGAGTGTTATTTCTGAACTACATAAGTGGAAGAGACTCACGTTGGAGTAGCCAGCCACCCAGAGGTCCAGGCACTGCTTTTGGATGTGGGAAACAAATCCTGCCCTGTCCCATTTGGTGCCTGTGGTCCCAGGGATTACTTTACTCCCCAGTTTACTGCCTATGCTGTATGGTGGTAAGCTGACAGACTGTCCCCACCTTGTACTTTTCAAAGTTCTCAATTTTTCCTCAATAGGATTTGCAGCTCTCCCTTCCACTCCTGTACCAATGTTTAACGAGAGGCCTCCTGCCTCCAAAATCACCCCTAAAACCACCTCTGTAATACCACAGTGCTCCCTTTTTGGCAGAGTGGAAGCACTTTCCTGACTCCGATGTTCAATTCAAAGGAGGTGTTTTGGGTTTGTGTGGTGGGTTTTTTGGTAGCAGGGGAGGGGCTGTGGGGATGGCTCCTGTGAGGAGCTGCTGGAAGCTTCCCCGGCTCCAAGTCAGACCCGCAGCTGGCCCAGGCCGAGCCCGTCAGCGATGGTGGTAACACCTGTGGGAGAACAGATTTAAGAGGGAAAACCTGCAGGGAGTAGGGGTATGGGATGTGAGAGGAACCCCTCTGTGGGTACCGAGGTCAGTGAAGAAGGAGGTCTGCTGGAGGAGGTGCCTGTGGGAAGGACCCATAGTGGAGCAGTTGGTGAAGGGCCGTCTCCCGCGGGAGGGACCCCCCGGCAGAGCAGGGCCCGAGTGCGGAGTCCTCCTCCCCCTGAGGAGGAAGGAGCGGCAGAGACGAGGTGGGATGAGCGGATCCCATTCCCCTGCGCCGCTGGGCTGGTGGGAGGAAGGGGAGAGAACCGGGAGTGGGGCTGAGGCGGGAAGGAGGGAAGGCTGGGGGGAAGGTGTGCTAAGGTCGGGTTTTACTTCTCATTATCCTTGTTTTTATTTAATTTGCAGTAAATTAAATTGATTTTGTTCTTTCCCAAGTTGAGCCTGCCTCTTGCCCGTGACCATAAGTGGTGAGTGATCCCTGCCTGTCCTTGTCTCGACCCACGAGCTTTTTTAATATTTTCTCCTCATCCCAGTGGGGAGGGGGAGGAGTGAGCGAGCGGCTGCACGGTGCTTTGTTACTTTCTGGGCTGAAACCATGACAAGAGGGCTATGTTTAGCCCTCTTGAGCCCTTACTCCTCTCAGCGTAGCTCTTTCTTGGTTGGCATTAAAAGGTGCAAAGCAGCAGAATGCCAGAACTGCTGCAGGTCGGTGCTGAAGTGCTTGGACGGCATGGGCTGACTCAGGGACTGCGACAGAAAGAGGTGCAATAGGTCGTGTTCGAGGCAGATCTGAAATGATGTATTTGGGTTATGGACAAGAAGCTGTTCAAACTTTTGTAAGCAATCTCACAAAGCCATCCTGGTATGGAGGACATTCCTAGGGAGGACACAGTGAATCACATAACACAATTTCAGAATGGGGAATTTATGAAGTTAATTATTTATCTACCTGCTAATTTAGTATCAGCTGTGTTCAAAACCAGTTTGAAAAGTCATCAACAGGTTTTAAAGCACTTGCTATTTTCTGGGGGGGTGGGGTGGGTAAAATCTAATAATTTGATACATTCCCATTGAAAAGTCCAGCATCTGATTTTTGTGATTGTAAATTACCAGATTCTCTGTGTGTAAACAGCAGCTGTATCCTTGACAACCAGGCTTCTCTTCATGACTGACTCATTCAATGAGGTCATGATTCATTGTCAGAGGCATCACAATTCATTACCTTCTTTCATAGGATTTTTCTTGCCATTTGGTTTGTGCCAAATCATAGTAATTGAGATTTCCTTACAGACAGGAAGAAACTATTAACCAAAAAGGAAAGCAAACACAGGCCCCAACCCAGCAAAAGTAATGCGTAAATGAACCTCAGCTCCAGGCAGATCCCCACGGGCTGCGAAGCCCAGCAAGCCATGGTCCTACAGCACACGCTTGCCCATCGACAGTGTGGGCTACCGGGGACCACGCGAGGAGCTGAGATAAGCAAGATAGACAGTGGATGCCTACACAGAATGACTATTAGCACTTCCCCATCTTTTAGCCAGTCTTCAAGAACAACTCCTGAGCGTTTCTCCAAGGTGTAACAAATGCCATGTAAAAATAAACACCTCTGGCCTTTGGAGACTACAGTTGGCTCACTTGGCAAAAAGAACTAAAGGGCACCTGCTTCCTCTTAGCCCACGCTTTGTTTTCTATTAAAATTGTTTATTTCAAGACATTCTTGACTGATGCATCCTTAATACAGGTACCTTCGGGGTGGGGAAAGAAAGATATCCGCAAGTGTAATTGTTTATGTAAATTTTGGTTCCATGCACCATGGACAGCAGAACAAAGCCCACAGACTTCAGTCTAGTTGTGTACAGTGCGGCCTTTAGCACTATATAATAAGACACAGGAGGTAAGTAAGCATTTAGATGAATAAAAATAATAAAGTAGTCTTATTTTGATGTTACTTCAGATGGATATAAAACTAGTGGTCACTAACAATGCAGAACTTGGTTATAAATATTTCTATCCTTCTTAGGCCTTTTCTGAAAGATCTCCATATGCAAGTCCTTCCAAATTTGTACATGCTGCTCAGCTGCAGCAAGGAAGTAGAGTTCAGCAGTAGTCAAACATCTGACCTTCTCTAACATAAGACAGTACACACACACAAAAAGCAATTCAATAAAATGGATAGGGATGGAACTTAATGAGGACTATAAAGAGAAAAAAGTGATTAGAATCCTCTTCAGGCAGTATGAAATATTCAAGTGCTCCACAGGCCTGCAAAAAGTATGCTGGTAATCCTATGTTTGCACAAATGTGAACAAAGCAGCAAAGAAGTGTGCCTATATATATATGTATACACACACGCACTTGAAGAGCAGCCAGCCCTGGGGGTCTAAGTTTATTTAACACAATGTTGTGTGCAAGAGATGACAAATCTTCAAGTCCCATGGACTTTGAGGCCAGGTGGAATTAAATCAGTGCCTTTTCTGTCTGACATGAGGAATGCAGTCTGATTTGACTGAGGAATACTTGACTGGGCCAGCTTTACCTTGGAATTTAAATCTGTCCCTGCATTTCTTTCTTTCCTACGCTATCCTTCTTAATCCTCCAGTACAAACTTCACAATCTATCTTTCTCTCCCTCTTATCCTGGAGGTTTCTTTTACCTTGTTTCTTATTTCAGTCTTACCATGAAATACAGGATGTGCCAAGTATGTTGTGTCATACCATTTATATTAAATGCCACGGAATTGACTAACTTTGGTGATTTTAAGAGTATATTTTCTAACTTGGGCTAACGACATTTGTTGCTTTTTTGAGGACCACATACCAAACCAGCCGGTTTCTTTTCAGAACTAGAATTTTGCTGATTTTCATAATGCAAATTCACAACTTTAATTGGTTTATGCCTTTTTTTTTAATTGTGTGAAGAATTTTAACAATGCTGCCTGAGGGCCAGTTCTTTAACTGCTGAATATGGGAAGAGCTTTATTGAAACCAGGGGGCTTATGTGCACTAGATAAGGCTCTGGCCTCTCTTCCACAGCAAAGAATTTTAGCCTCGATTCAGTGTTTAGGGGATAATTTTAGCAGTGTGAATAAATCCAGTTCAGCTGAAGAAATTGCTTATGTGTCTGCACCCCTTGTTGAGTTAAATACCTCAGACCAGAAAGCCAGTGGAGGATATTACGCATCTTAGACTTCATTCCCTATGCTGTAATGGAACTGACAGTGTGATACAATATAGGGTAATAAACAACAAAGCCTAAGTTACACTTGTAAACATAAATTTGTTAATCGACAATGAAGAAAGGATTCAATTTATTTTTAAGATACTTCTATTAAACACTTGTAGGTGCTACATATGAGCTAGATGTCCTACAACTGAAGCAGATTAGACAACACACTCATTGGAGCCTAAAGACTGATTTGCTTGATTAGTTGTCAGTGTCTCCTCTGAGGTAAGCTTAACCATTCTCCAAAATCACTCATGGGGATCACAGTTCAGCTGCCTAAATACAGATGTATAGCACCTTAGGGTTATCCTGCCTGCCCATCAGCTGCTTTGCCGAAAGAGTATCGTCTCCTGTAGGTCTGTGTTGTATCTGCCAGTCCCATACGGATAACTGAGAGTATCTATGGTGACTCAACTGTGTTTAGGCAATTGAACCAAGCCCTAGATCCTCAGTTATTAGCTTCAATAGCTTTTTCTCATGTAAATGTATGTGCCTTAACCTTGTGCTGAATCCAATGTGACTGTCTCAGCGGATTATATGAATTAACGTCAGCCTCTAATTTACAGAAAAATATTGTGATATCTCCCAGGTAGGAGGTGTATTTTTCTAAAATTCTTCTTTTAAAAAACACTTTCCCTGCTACTACATCTCTCCTTTTGTTTCAGGCCTTGCAATTTCTGTCATACATGATTCTCAACATGAGTACAGAACTAAAATCTCTACCAGCATTTTGTTACAAGGCATAAAACCATGATGGTTTTAAGTCCCTGCCTTGATCCTGCCCTACAAACATCTATCATGAAATGTTCAGTGATCAGTGTACTGATCTGTGTATACTGATCTAACTTTAAAAGCTGTCTTCTATGGACCACACTTGAACAGTTGGTTGTGAATACTTTATGTATGAAATTCAAGCAATACTGGCCAGCTTTGACAGGTCAGTTAACCTATGTAGCAGATATTTTGGGAGGTGCAGCTTTTGAAATCACTGTGTTGAGGGTGATGATTGATTTTCTATATTCATCCAGTATCTGGTGTTCATATTGAACACTCCTGCTGTTACTCTACAAATTGCTACAAGGGAAAATTTGGTTAGATTTAGGAAATACACTGCACCATGAGGGTGGTCAAGCTCTGGAACAGGGCGCCAGGGAGGTTGCGGAATCTCAGTCTTTGGAGACTTCACACTCAACTGCACAAGGCGGTGAGCAACCTGATCTAAGTTGGTCCTGCTTTGAATGGGGTTTGGATGGTCTCCAGAGGTCCCTTGCAACCTCTTCTATGGTTCTGTTTTTTTTTTTTTTTTTTTTTTTTTTCCTAAACCTCATTTACTAAAGCATTCTCAAAACATAAATTAAGTATATGAACATTAACTGAATTTTAAAATGAATTGCCAAAACCTACCTATATTTACTGTGTTCTGATGCCACTAGTCTGCTCTGATGGAATCTACTGCTGTTTAGCCAGCCAGTCTTATTCTACACCTGGTAGAAGCTCAATCAGTTTCAATTCTGAACTCTCTGCATGCTAACTTTGAGTCTGGCCTTTCAAAATGACCACAGCACAACTGATGTTAATTTACCCATATATGTTCAAATTCATCCTGCTTTTACGTTCTACTTGACAATAGTGAAAAATGTGCTATTAAACTGATACTATAACTTCATTTTATTAAATTAATGTGTTTCTACTCAGCCTTTTTTTCCAGGGCAAAAATTATGGGTGTCCTCATAAATTGTATGTGTCAGTTTCCTGCCTCCTGACTTCATCTTTCTGTCACAGTGGAGTCCTGCATTCTCTGTCCCAAGGATACCACCCATCCAACCTCCTGTGAAACATACCTTCAGGTCAGACACATCTCTGTAGCACTGCTCGGAACGGGTGTGATCAGACAGCTGTACATTCCAGAAACATGGGAGCTGGTAGACAAGGAAGGGATTTTGTTTGATGACTGCATTGAAGATATCCTAGCAGACAAAACCAGAGAAACAGTTGGGTAGGTTGTTTCTACAGTGAGGTGGTCTCACCCCTCTCCGAGCTGACTGTCCTTCTCCCCCTCACAGGTAGAAATGCAAATGGTTGCGCGAGCTGAACTCTGCTAACCTTGCTTTGTAATTCTGTTTCCACAGAGGGTGCTATCAATCTGAGGGGTGATGTGTAGATCTGAACAAGAGGAACACAGAGCTAATGGACTCCAGCAAAGTTTTCAAAACATGTATCTTGTGCTGCTGGCAAGAGATGTGGTTCCTCTTCTAGTCACCAGGGAGAGTAATACACAGTAAATGACAAACTGCCTGCTGTTAGTTAAGTACTGCTTCACTTTTCAATAAAGGGGATGAAAGTGATCCTGGCAGTTGTACTGTTTCAAGGTGAATTACTATGTGGGATTTTAGCTAGCGCTTTATTGTTGCAACAAGTATTCCAGGTGTTTCATGGAAAGGGCATGTAGGACAGATCTGCAGAACAGCCTACGCCATGACAGACAGAATGTGTTCTGCCTCTATGCTGCCATCCAGTTGGAGAAGTAAGTTATGACGACAGTCTTGTGGTTAAGGTATTAGGGTAAGACATAAGCAACCTTGGTCCACTCTGCAAAATTCTGCCCCATGTGGGTATTAGATGGCAACTCAGAACCTGACTGAAAACATAGTGAAGTTGCAAGAATCATTTTAATGAACTTCAGTAGTTTTGGATCAACCTGCAAGGATACTGTACACAAGTGCACATCTCTATGTGCATAGTAAGCAGCATCCTTCCTTAGCGGTGACTGGTATAAGCCAGATGTAGCTCAGAAGCAGCAGAAGTATCTAAATATGATGCTGCATTGAGTTAATACACTCAAGCTGTTGAGCAAGACTTACTGGTTCAGGCCCAGTACTACATTAACAAGGTTTCTGGATTTAAAACTGAGAGCTGGCAGGAAGCACAAACACTAAATATGCATTTCTGTGTATAGGCACACTATTTCTTCCCTTGGCCTCAGTTTCCCATCTGTGGCAGGGAGACAGCAGAGCTTTTGTCTTCGCAGGGATCTTGTGGCAAGGAGTACATTAAAAGACTGCTTGGGACTCATCTGCCAGAAACAGTAAAGAAATATCTGGAGACTTAAAACTAAAGTCTGCTTAGACAATAACCAGTAGGAAAAGACACAGCATATTTGGACTTCTTCTGTCCAGGGAGTTTTATGTTAAAGAAAGGAGGACAGAAAATTAAAGCTTGCAATCCCCATTTGTCTATCTTATGAATCATCTGTGCAGAGGAGGTAAAAATGTCAGTGTAGTAAGAGAAACCTCATGAGTAAATCTCCATTCCTCTGTTCTATGTTTTCCCCAGAACGATTCAACAAATGGTGACTACAAGCACAATATCTTTCCCCCTGCCTTTTCCCACATCTCATCCCCTTTCCCTTTCTTACCTTCCTCAATCCATGGAGTAGTGGTTGTACCACTCCTCTGCCATGTCCTACTCACCTGGTCAGCCAGTGAAGTGGACAGCATGCTCATTAACTCCCGCTCTGCTGTGAGCCTCCACATCTGCTCCCATTTCATCTTCCGTAACTTATCGAGAAGCAGCAAGATAACCCCTAAAGGAAACACAGTGCAGAGAACAAGAGAAGCCATGAGGTCACATGCCAGTCAAGGCCCATCCTGTCTATGTGCTGACTCAGCAGTTAAAACAAGGACACGAGGGCAGATCTATCAGTGGAAACTACAGTCCTTACCCTGTGCTAACAGGAGATTGACTGAAAAAATGCCACTAAGAGAAAGTTTTCCTGAACCCCTCAGGCTGCAGAGAAGAAATGGAGAGATGGCATACAGACAAAATGCTAGCTTATACAGGCTTGCAAGAAGGCTAAAGTAGCCAAAGAAGAGTGAAACCGGGAAGAAGAGAAGGCAGAGAAGGATGTTGTATTTCTCATAGTCTCCTTAACTGATAAAGCTTGATTTCATTATGATGTGATTAGCATTGGGATTATTCCTTACAAAGTGAACCAATACAAGTGATTCACATGATGGAGGTTAATTCCATCCAAAGAGAATTAGACAATACCCTACAAGAAAGAAAGAAGGAACCTCTTAACACTCAGAAGTGACCCGCTCCACTCCTTATTCTGAAAAGCTACAGGCCCCAAGAGGATATTCTGTCAAGTCACTGTCTACTAGGGAAAGGGTAGAGACAATCCTGATTTATCTAGTATGACTCCATTTCCACTATCTTCACACTGAACAGAGATCTGCTTCTTCCAAAATCCCACTGTCTAAATTAATTTCTATCTGGCCTGAAATCAAGATTATGCTGAGACAAAGAGAATTTTGTCACTCATAAAACATTTTACTCAATGTGTGTGGGGTGAATTCTGGCCCTTAATAATTACTGCATAGGATGCAATACATTTACTGCATAAGATGGAATTGCAGCCCTTACTTCACCTAGTATGAATTTAATCACCTGACACATCTGATGGCAATCCTTGAAACTTTTCTGAGTAACAGATTTTCAATGCTGGTTACAACCTAGCCTTTGAGAGTGCCCTCCATTAAGGCAGCAAGCATTCACAGACCAGGATCCTCGGATCAAAGTTACACTCCAAGCATGAAAAGAGACATCTCAACTTGCATTGTCATTCCTCAGTTGCTTTTTGTCTGGACAAAATCCCTAGCGTGGAAGGCGGCAAACCAGCAGAAGCAATGAAGCTGGATTGAAGCATCAGCAAAACCTTTCCTACAGTGTCTCAGAAAATTTTACTTGAAAAATTAATTTGGAAAGACTTAGATAAGGGCACTGTCATGGGGAATGAATGCAAACTGAAGGACCATGAAGGAAGAGTACCGATAAACAGCAGCCTAGCAGGTTGAGAGGAAGTACCTACTAAGAGCAACGATAGGTTCTGTGTTGTTTCACATCTTCATTAGTGGAAGGGGGAAGTGAACAGAATAGTAATGACATCTGCAAGTGACATTAAACAAGCGGTCTTACAAAAAAATATCATGGCAACTGTATAGAAACATAACAGCTACACAGAAGAATATGAAATGGCAAAAAGCAGGCACTGGGAAAAGCTGCCCGAGGGAGTCTAAGAGGATAAAACTAAAAGTAATGAGAATAAGAAAGGAAATGTAGTCTGAATACCGAAGAAAAAGTCTTCTAAAACCGTTGCGATGAAATAACCTAAAAATGGCAGAAAAAATGCTTTATTTCATGAGTCTTTAAAAATCAGACTACACAAAGACTAGAAAATATACCTGGAACAATCCTGCACTGGCTGGGAGAGAACAAAGGTGGTTCCAGTTCTTTCCTATCTTCAGTTTCTACGATATGGCAAATGTCTTTCTAGTAAAACCTGGCATTGCGAGGTATAAAAAGAAAGCCTCTTCTGGCAGTGAATTTTGTGGCCTATTTCAGTTCTGTTTTCCATTTCGGTCCATCTGGTTCCCAAGGATGCTGGAACCTGTACTGGAGGGATCCCCTTTCATCTTCAGTCAACCTTTCTGCTTCCAGCTGTTGCATTGGAAAGGGACGTATTGTCACAACATGCTACAACGTATTTCTGCCAGTGTGTTTGTCTTCTCTCCAGCATGAGCAAAGCCTACCTCGCGTGTGTAGTGTGCATGCATTAGCTTCTCAGAGAGCCACTGTGCTTTGTCTGAAATTCTAGATCAGTGTGAAGCAGGTTCCTTGTGCTGCAGCAATAAACGGGGTGGGATAAGCTCCTCTCTGGCAGTGGATTTTTTCCAGCTGGCAAGAACTGTCAGCTTTGTTTCAGTAGTAAAATACAACTGAGAAGATTCTTTATTAAGAAAAATAAAGAAGAATTGTAAGATTCAGTTAACTGTAATGTAATAGTTTTTATAATTTATAGACAATAAACCCATTTTTCTTAATTTCTTTAAGCCTCCAGTCTGAGGAGGAAAAGGGGAAATTTTTTTAATATGTGCAGTATTCTCCAATTTTTTTGTCTTCCACTCTTACGCTAGCAGCAGATTATGGCATTGCAGCTAAAGAGGTTATGCTGTCCTGAGGGGCTATCATGGTAGCAGCTGAGAGTAAACGAGGCAGATGGGGTGGAAAAACTGGAATATATGTGAGAAAGGATGTATGAAGTTATGATGCAATCATGGCTACTGAAAATATTCATAAGCTTTTAATGTTCCATCGTCAAGACTAATTTCAATGTGATTTCTATTTTAATTCACCTGCAGGCTTGGTTTTAACACCTTTGTACAGCCTCTGTTCAGGGCTTCTCACACTGTGGAATTGTAATTTACTGCTGCCATAAAAATAACTACAGGAGAATATTTACAGAAGTTTAAATATTTACTCATTAGTATTAGTGAGAATAACAGATTTCTACTAAGAGGAGAATTTAATACTATTCACTTAATTAGTGTTATTTAGTGCAAAAGCAAAGCAAAAGCATGTATGTTGGGAAATTTTAAATAGTTCATGCAGAAGAAAAATTACCTTTTCTTCAGAACAGAGCACTTCAGTTTTACTTCTGTATTGTTCTGTTACCAAAAGCAAACATAACAAATGAACTAACTCCAATCTGTGCAATTAGTTTGCAGACAAAGTGTCTGAAATAAGGAAAGGGAAATATTTGCCTCAGGAGCCCCTTGCCTCAGAGTCAAATTGACTGAAATCTCAGACTAAATTCAAGATGACATACAGCTGAACACAAGGGGAAAAGGGACTTGCTCTCAGCTGCTGTGCTGGGGGAGGAAGAGGCTGAAGAAAGAAAAAAAAATCAAAGGTATATTTTATGAACATCTGGCCCCAGGCAGTGGGACTTCTCATCTTTTGATGAGTGCAGCATTTTCCTGCCCTAACCTACCTGAGAAAAACAAAGGAAAAACTTGGCAGCAAATAAACAAAAAGAGAAACGTGGCAACCCAAATGTCTCATGAGTATTACACAAATTATGATCAGCCAGAGAACACCCTATTTTCCTTATCCTAAGGAAATAGTTCAGGCATATACACAGATGCAAATATCTCAAAAAGCTCTTGGAAAAATAATGCTTTATTACTAAACCTGTGCAACACATCCTAGTCTTAGTTTTTACTTGAATGGCATTTTCTCCCCCTGCTTGATGAGACTTTGTTTGAACTACCAAAATCTGTCAGATTCTGAATTGCTCAAAAAAACAAACATACAAAGGAGTTTCTAAAAAATGTAATTTCAGGACACACACACAAAAAACCAGCCCCAAAAGCAAAACAACAACAACAAAAAAGAAATTTAGTGAATAGATTGGAGAAAGCAGGGCAAACTCCCCTAATTAACATATTTGGACTAAAATGTTTCAGTTGGGAAATACTGCAAATTTTTTTTGGCACATTTTAAAAACCAACTTGTTCTAAAATAGTATTTTTCACTTCAAAATTGACACATATTAAAAATCTTAATGAAAATGGTTACAAGACCTGAAAAGGAAAATAAATGTTTCATTCTAGGTCTAACAAAACTCTGGGGGTCACCTGAATTTTTTGTCCTTTTCCCATTTTTTGATTCAATCTGAATCAGTTTCTTTGTCTTTCCAATGTTTTGACTAAGCAATGTTTTCAGGAGATGCTTCAAGCCATCTCAGCAAAATAGTCTGGGGTTTTTTTTTGTTAATCTGCTCCAGAACAAAATATTTCATTTCATTTTTCTGAATAGTAAATTGAAAGTTTGTGGAAACATCAGCAATTTCCCTTGGAATGCTACCAAGCATCCCCACCTCTTGCTTCAGGAACGCAGACTATGGCTTTTCCTGAAATTCAGAGAGGAATATGTAGTAGAGCTGGAAGTAATAAACAACATTTTAAGACAGAACAGAATCACTTACAGAAGTTATAGTGAAAGTGGACAAGCTTTCAAACTCAATCAATTTATTACAATGGCCCTTTTAAGGTGGCTGAAAAAATACTCGGTGTTGTAGGGGAAAAAAATGTCGCTACTAAGAGATCATTTTCTGTAAGCACTACCTTGCCTGTTTCTTTCAGATGGAACAGGATGCTTTTGTGAGCTGTTGAGGCAATACCATATTATGTGAACAGCATCTCAGAGCTTATCTTTGTCAGGTTTTTAAAAATTCTTCTCGAAACTAAGCCTATAACAGTGAACCATCTAGACATAGCAAGTAGATTACATTACAATATCTGAAGAAGACAGGCAAGACACACTTCAAAATATATTATAAAGCAAGAGTGAGTTTTAAAAAAATTACTGGGATTTTACAATACCTAATCGGCATACCAAAGACCATACACCAAACCACTGAGTCTTAGATGCTGTAAGAAATAATGTTGGATAGGGCTGACATTATGGAGATTTGCTGTAATAAATAACGGACCCAGAGATTTAAGGCAGTACAAACAACAGTAAGCTACCGTGTTTTGTAAAATAGATTTGGCATCAAAAAGTTGAGTTCAGCTTTAGGTGCTATGGAAGGCGCTTGTAGCTCTGCTATCCCAGGAGATGCACCATGATAGTGTTGATGGCTTAGTACTCTAGCGAATACTTGTGCGTGTTCTTTTAATTCCAATTTATTGTACCTGAAATCAACGGAAGTGCTCACGGTGTGTAATGCTAGGAATGCGGCTATACCTTTGCTGGATCAGGGCCCAAATGACCAGTTTCACTAAGGATTGCATCTGGAAGCCACTGGGCCACACCTCCACACCACTGACTCTGGCCTCTGCTCTCCACCCATAATATCAAGAGCAAGTAGAAAACACAAGTATATGGCTGTTAAGGATTAAAAAATTGAATTAAAACTGCAATTCCACAACAAGACACTGCCTGCATTTTTAAATCTTCATTTTAAGTCTTCGTGTGGGTGAAAATCACTGCATTTATTTCACTTGATTTATAGACCACCTAACTGCTGCTCATAATCTGACTAGCCGTATCATTAGTATAATAAAACCATAGCTTATGTCTATAGCTTTTAACACAGTATGACCAAAGGACTGTTATTCTAACACATTTTTGGTGTATCCCAATACATTATTTAACTATGAATTTACACACACCAGCCTTTTTCTCCTAAAAAGCCTTTCACAATGTAAAAAAAAAACCTAATAAAAACTCGCAGGGATGCACAATGTGTTAATTGAGAATAAACGATGACTCCACATTTGAACTTTTCTTTGAGAAAACTGAACAGGGCTGAGAAGCTGTTTTGAAATGGAAAGTGGGTGTCCCTCCGGGCATGGTGACAGAATGCAGTAGCCCTTGTTTTCTCTGCACATGTATTGAAAGCGAAGCTGTTATAGAGTGCATTTTGAAATGTAGTGCAGTCACTCTGTTGGGAGCCTGCTTCCTCTTGAAGCATTATAAACATTTTGTTTACACTTCCTGATGACCATTTAATGAAATGAAACACTTTTATTTTCTCTTTTTTTAAAAAAATTTTCTTATGTTTCTCCTTAGGCAGAATTGAGAGGAAAGATGTACTCAAGTATGATTCTAACTTCTTACAGAGCTACTGACTGTAGTTCCGAATTTCCTAGTTTTCTAATTGTTTCTTTGTTGTTTAGATGCTATTCTTCCTGAGTAATTTGAAAAAAAAGATACATAGGCTTTGTACCTTCTCTTTAATGACTTCCATTTCTGGGGGAATTTCTGCAACTTTCTTAAAGCCACAAAGGCTGCTACAGAAAAATTTTCTTGATTCAGGAGTCTAAAAGGTCTACAGAAGAGGAGTCATGAGCCATAAGTCTTTTAGAAGTCTATGAAGGACAACCTCTGCTACTTAAAGACCACCCTGCTAAGTAATGCTCTCCCCCCCATCTTCCAGATTCTTGTGAAGAGAAGTAACAATTCTGCAGGTCTCTCAGAGGTCAGCAAAGAAAAGCCATCTCTAGACCTGGAGGAATTGGCCTTCTCTAACATAGATCCCAAACAGTGCAAAGTCAGACATCTTCCTGCCCAAATTGCTGATAAAGTTTTCCTAAATCCTATAATGGAAAACAACATGGCTGGCAAAAAGACAAATATTAGCAAAATCAGAAAGGGAAGCTACAGTTTTGCCCAGCTGCTCTACTTGCTTTGGGCATCAAGGAAGACGAGTAAGGATAGCAACCTTTCTCGAATCCCTGCGTTTCCTGAACCCTGTGCAAAGAGTTGCAGGAGATGAAAACCATCTGTGAAGAAGGTCCTTACATGGGTTTTAAAAAGCTCCTCAGTTTTCTTATAGCCTTTGCACTACATGACCCTTGTGAGCATACAGGGTACAGAGACTACATTTTAAAGGCACTGGGAAGCAAATATTCCAGGGACTTCTCAGTTGGTAAACTAGGGAGATTGCTTCCAAGAGGGGAAAGAAAACCCACAAGAGGCAAATCATTAAATTCTCTTGAAATTCAAAAGATTGAGAAAGTTTTTGCTCAGAAGTTTTAAACCTCAGATAACACATTCTAACTTCAGACCAGCAAAGGGAGAGAGAGGAGGGAGGTTTCAGCTTCTAGATGCTGCAGCACAATGGCAATGACCAATCTAAATGGAGCAGAGGAGAGCTGTCTCAAAGATGTGTCTCGCATCACTGCCATGCACAAGTATCACCCAACAGCTACTCAGTGTGCATCTCTGTACATGTCTGGAAGTCGTGATGGAGGTGCCCAAACTTGACACTAACAAAAAGATGGTGAGGTACACATCTTATTATAAAGCACTTTGAAATGTGAGGCTTAAAAAGAAAAGTGACATGGGGAAAATGTGGAAAATTTCTACAAGTTTTAAAGAACTTGTCCTCTCTTCAGTACTAAAAATGCAGTAATTCTTACACGGCAGGTTATCTGTGATGTCATTTGCCTGGGTGCTTAGGTGACTTCAGTTGAGGGGAGAACAAAGTCCTGGTTAAACACATATTTAAGTGATAAAGTCAGAAAGGATAATTTTTAGCTCTTGCATAGCAGAGGCCATAGGATATTTCAATATCAATTTGTGCTTTAACTAGAGCATAACTTCTAGAAAAACATTCAGTCTTGATTTAAAAATTTAAAATAATGGATAATCCATCACAAACTTTGATAAGTTATTCCAATGCTTAATTACCCTGATGAAGGATACTTCCCTTATTTCTAATTTGAACATGTCTTTGAACTTGCAGTCATTTGATCTTGCTGAACCTTTGCTAAATTGGCAAGCCCTCTATTAAGAAATGTTATTTTCTCCTGCAGATACTAATAAGCTATGATCAAACTATCCCTTGACTCACTCCCAGATAAGCTCCTGGAGCCATTTTTCCCAAGTTTATGGGAAATTTTCCCATATTTTGTTTGAACTTTGTTAATTTATAAGTACTCATCTTTGACCTGTGGAGATTAGACCTGGACAAGTAGCTAAACCTATATTTTAAAATATATCCACTCCAAGAAGTGATCCCTAGTGCCCAGATCAAGGACTATGGAGTGGTTGTAGACACACTGTTCAGGGTCTAGCACTTCATACTATATAGTACTTGTACTACTTGTCTCTGAGGGCCTAGTTTGTGTTCCTCAGTTTTTAGACATAAAAATTATTTTGTTTGCATTTCTCAGTGTCTGACATTATGAGAGAGCCATCTTACAATTTTCTAGATTGGAGAGTTTTTAGCATGGAACTAATGGTCTGTGTTGTGTGCACTGAAGAATGTCATCAGGGCATGTGGCAATATTAGAGAATGTGAAGCCTTCTGATGCAGTCTTGAAGGACTGGAAAGTGATGCCAAAAAGAGCGAAGTCTTATCCATACTATCTTCCAGAAATACTTCCTGGAGTGAACTACCAACAAATTACACTTAATATTTTTTTTTCTTGACAAAAGACAGGTTGCTCCCTGAGAAAGACAGGCTACCAAGTAATTTCTGTGCCCTGTGGATGATCAGGGAGCCAAGAGTGAAGAATGAACTAGGGAGCTAAGTTATCTGACAGTGTAGACAACTGGTATGTCAGGAGTAAAAAGTCTACACCTAATACAAAAGAAATATACCTCCCATACTCATACTTGAAATGTCCCTGTTTATATATCCAATGATCACACAAAGTATTTTGACAACAGTATTAAACCTGGAGTTCATGTTCACCTGATTATCCATCCTGGACTGATTCTCATGCATGTCTTCATTCTTTCTGAGTGTGCAATTTTACAGGTCAGTGCCTCAAAACACAGAAGTGCGACTGAGTGTCCCAACTCTACATCAGGCCAGAGTAACTGGACTTTGGGTGAGCTGTCCTGAAGAGGAATCACAGAACAGTACAGACTGTACAGGGTTGGTTACAGTGCAGGAGGTCCAGTCATTGGATCTCCCTGTGCAGGCATGTTTGGAAAAAGGGATCACACAAGGCTTGTTTCCATGGATAAAAACTGAGGAGGTTTGCTGGAACTTGCTGAATATTTCCCCTGACAAAAACAAGTAAGTCTTTCAAAACTAATCTATCTTGGACTCTCCACCAAAGAATCACCCACCTTTAAAAGAAAAAATATCTGTTTCTTGATCCTCAGCTCCTGTAAATCAGCTTAGATCTATTTAACACAAGAGTCAGGCATTTATATCAGATCTGGACCTTATCCATGATGCTTACCTATGTTTTTTTCTTCCTCAGAAAGCAGCAAAAAGTGAAAGGTAACAGGGACCATTGCTTTAAATTACGTGGGTTTTTTTGGTGTTGATCCTCTCAAAAGCATCATATTTAATAGGGGTCAAAATGTCAACAGTTTTACAAGGTTTCTACTTTGGACTAAGTGAAGAGGAAAAATGCACCCTGCACAGATGATAATTATTTTGCCTGGCTTCTAATATTAACAGTAGTCCACAAAGCTAATTGTAGGGATGGGCACAATGAGTAAGAACCAATCATAGCTTTTCTTGCTCTGGTATTCAGTCAATGCCCTAGCAACAGAGAAAGAAATGTGGCTCATGGGCTGAACAGCCTCTAAGTTACTTCTTTATAGTTGGATGACAAAAAAGTTTGGGATTTTGCATTCAGAAGCAACCAGACAACTTTTCCCCCCCCCTCTTAATGGGTGGTTCATGGGCTGGATGAGATTCAGGAGGAATAGAACATTCTAAGAAAGGGATTAGGGGAAGGAAAGCAGCAGCACAGAATGAACAAGCCTAAACATCAACCATAGCATTTTTTAAAAAAAACAGGAAACACAATGTACTTTTAATGCAATGACTTCACCCAAAAGTAAGCTGCAGGTCAATCCTTCCTCCACGACCGTCTCTCTTCTAGTAACAGAGAGACAGGATTAGGTTCACAACAGAATTACAAGGATGCATTTCTGTAAAGAGAAAATGTGTGTGGAGCTGTTTAGCATGCTCATATAGCCAAACCGAGGTACAGTTTGGATAAGTGGATTACAAGGTGCCTGCAAAGTGAGTTGGACTGCCAAGCTCAAAGGGTTGTGTTCAGCAATTAAACATTCAGATGGCGGCCAGTTACAAGTGATATTCCACAAGAGTTGATACTGCGGCTGACACTGTTTGACATCCTGATTAATTAGCTGGAGATGAGATAGAATGTATCCTCAGCAGCTTCACACATGACACCAAACTGGGGTCTGTGGCCAATACCCTGGGGATAGGGCTGCTATTCAGAGGGACCTTGACAGGCTGGACAAGCGGGCTAAGAGAAAGCTCATGAAGTTCAACAAAAAGATTACCACTCTCTACTCAGCACTTGTAAAACCACATCTGAAGTACTATTTTGGATTCCTCAGTCAAATAAAGACACCGACATGCTGGAGTAAGTCCAGCAGAGAGCAATCAAAATGGCCAGTGGCCTGGAGAACATGTATGAGGAGAAGCTGAGAGAACTGGGCTTGTTCAGCCTGGAGAAGAGAAGGCTAAGGGGATCTCTTATTGCTGTCTACAACTACTTAACAGAGCCAAACTGTCCTAAGAGATGCACAGAGACACAATGAGAGGTAACTGACACAAAGTGCAGCAAAGGAAATGCTAATTATGTATTAGGAATTTTTACTTTTATTTTTTACTTTTGTCACCAAGACAGTAGCCAAATACAGGAATAGGCTGCCTTGAGAGGTATCCTTGGAGATACTAAAAACTCAATTGGAAAAGGCCCTGAGCCACCTGAGTTGGCTTTCAGTGGGAGGAGGACCAGAAGACCTCTGGAGATCCTTTCTGACCTAAATTGCCTACAATCCTACGATCCTATTAGGGAAAGCTTCTCTTTTCACTGTCTCTGCTAAGGCCTTGAGAACAACTGTGTAGAAACTATCTGTATATATAGGGTATTGCAGTGCTCCTGTCCTCCCCTGAGCTCAGTTCGACAAAGACACGTGGAGGAGGGAGGGTAGAGGAGCTACAGCAGGAACAGTTAAAGTCAGGATGTAGCTGAACATAGAGACAGAAGAAAGACAACGGGGAAAGGAAAGAACTGAGCTGCTGCTCCTGAGATCTCAGTGTCCACTCAGTTTTGCAGATTCTTCTTTGTCAAAAATCTCTTGATATTTTTTTAAAGGGGAAAGGTTTGTCCTGAACCTAGTTTGCCCTAACACTAAAAATGATTAAAGCATAGTGATTTCTGTAGCCAATAGCACCTAAGAGAGTGATCTGACTATGACCAAATGCAACTGTTTTTTGTTGGCGCTCTCTTAGAGGTGGCAGCTTTGACACAGGGGTGTAGAAAGACATCTTAGTTACTCTGCTACTTTCTGTGACAGGCACCAGGCTACCTGTTAAGAGTCCAAAGATGTAGTCCAACAGTGATGCTTCTTTCTTTGCTTTGGGACTATGGCTAAAACCTCTGTTTCTGTATCTACAAAAAGGAACTGTCTTTACAGTTACTTTTATGAGCACAATGAGAAACTGGAAAGTGAACTTGCACTTCAGAAGAGAAAGTAATGGTTTTACTATTACTATGCATTTGTCTGGGGTTCTCCTGTCATATAATAGAAGTTTTTGTTCTCAGTTTAGACACCTGGATGCCTCTACTAAGCTATTATGTGTAAGTCTCTCATCTAAATTTAACCTGCTAATGATGGTCCCTCTACAATAAAGAGAGGGCATTTCAGAGTGCTGGACAACATAATTACTCATCAAGCTATGTATGTTCACATAAAGAACTGTCTTGATCAAGCTAAAAATACCACACTTCAGAATGATGCTTTAAATCATCAGGCTGGCATACTACATACATATGTCTTATTTATGTACATTACATGGAGAACTTTACATTATGAACTCAGGTCAGACCAGTAAAAAACCCCAAACTAGGACAATTTATTAAACTAAAAGGAAATACTTTTTATTTACACCAATATAATGGATACTAGAATCTGGTACAGACTGTCTGAATGTCATTGTTTTTTTTAATCACAGGTTTCTTAGGAGATGAAAGTTTTCAGTGTTTCAAAGAAAGTCAGGCGTTGTTTTTAAAGAGAAGACAGTTATGGGACTGATAGATTCAATTGCTAAGGAGCAGAGGATGTATCTCAGAGAATGCACTGAACAGTAGACTAATTCAGCCGCAGCAACGCTGTTACTACATGGGTAGGCTTCTCAAAATAGAGGCACCATTTTCAAAATCAAATACATATTGACCCTCATTTGAGAAACGTCAAGCATGCTGTAAACAAGTTCTCAGTACATCACGTGTTAGAAACTGCATGAGAAAGACTGGAAAGGAATCTATTCTTTGAGGGTAGTCAGCTTTAAGATAGTTTATTTTTAAGTGCAAGCTGCAGATTATAGCCAACAAAGATAGGTATTTGGTCATCAAAAGCACACTTATCATTTTAGCTTCCCACCATTGGCACAAACAGACTCACATTTCCTGTTGAGCCTAAAAGCAATTGTGGTGGCACTCCTAAACTACTACCTGTACAATGTGCGTGATACCTGTACTTCAAATGCATCCATTTGCATTGTAAAGCACATATGTATCAGTATGCTTTGCACTGATAATAATATTTGCTGAATGAAGTCACGGTTTCTTAAAGAAGGAATAATCTAATCCAAAAAATGGGTACAGTGTGAATCTGAGTAGGTGGAGTAGGTGCTACTTTTTCCTTGCATTGGCGTTAGACTTCATTTTTTCTTTTTTCTTTTTTTTTTTAACATTAAAATGTATTTTTCATCTGTTTGCAAAGTCTCCTGTACTTAACAACCAAACCTAATGATACCAGTTCCCGTACCAAACATGACTAATGTTTTATGTAATGAGAGGCAGGAATATTGCAATGGCTTTTAAAGAGGGCATGGCCAAACTGAGTCAGCCCCCAGTGGTGTGTATTTAAAGGTTCTATAAACCATGAGTTTTCTGACTTCTTCATTCACTGAGACAATTCGGAAAAATCTCCTCTCTCACGCAGCCACTAGACTCTTTTCTTTACAACATGGAGAAAAGCACTAGTTTTACTCAGAATCTATGGAATATAGTCTGCAAATTAGTGCTATATTCAGATGGCTGTCATGGAATTCTGACTCAGGGGGGAAAAAAAGGCATTTTGGTAACAGATCTATCCAGAATTAGGCAACAATAACTATTTAAAGCATTAATTGTGAGGATTTCTGAAAAACAGAAATGTCTGATTAAATTAAAAGTGCTCAGCACGTCTTAACATCAGATCCATTATCATAATGTTGTGTGCCGAAGCCCATGGAGCTCAGATGAAAGTGGTTATCATTTTTCCGGAGCAGGACCACAGGCAGTTCCATGACTGCCACCACCCCATTTTGCGCTGCTTTACTAGTCATTTGCTTTCTGCACTGAAGATGCACAGTATCATCACGAAGAAGCACAAGATGTGATCCAGCCTAATCTCATATAAACAGTCTGCCCTACGCTTGTCACAATTGCTAAATATTATGTAAAAATGACATAACATATGCTTCCCACTTCCAATTCATCTTCCATAGGTCCTTTTTTTCAGGGAAATAATAAAGGAAAGAGATTCATTCTAGCATTCTTCCAGCCATTACAAATACGGGCGTAATAATGCACGGTGCACACGGAGCCTGGTAATTGTTAGGTGCTAGCCATTCCCTTCTGTTCTCAATCCACAAATCTGGTAATGTGACATCTCTCAGCGTGGGAGTATGAATCCTCAGCTCAAGCTGTTGAGACACCTCCTTACAGTATCTGGTAGTTGCACTGAGGCAGTGTATTTCAGATGAGCCTCAAATCCTCAGGACGGGCTTCTGTAGTCTAGAGTCTGAAATCCCCTGGGCCAAAGTTTTTATAAATGCCCCCCTGGCACCCAAATTACAGGCACAGATCCATCCTAAAGCTCCATTTGAAAGGCATGGAGTCCATTCTCAGCTGATATAAGTTGGTCCTGCTGCACCAAAGCCAGAGAAGCCAGGGGTGATTCACACCAGCTGGGGAAGTGGCCTGAAATCATGCTAACAGTCACCAGAAACTGCTTTTAAAAGCTATTCTCCACCATGATGGAAAGTATAAGGCGGACAAAGTACTAAAAGCTTTTATGTTTAGAATTTCTTTGACAAGATATTTTTCTGAGGACTAAGAAGACTGTTATTCCAAAAAGGAACATCAAACCATACAGTGCAATTCTGGAGCTGTCAGTTTAACATCTGTAAAGAGAAAAATCATTGTGCAGCTCAGGCAATACTTTCGAAAGCACAGTTTAGTCAGTGAAAGACAATATAGATCACACAGAGAGAAAAGTGTGCTTTAACTAATGTATGAGGAGTCTGTAAGAGTTAATCTCAGTGTAGACAAGCAAAATGGAGGGAATGATATATAAAAGAAGTATTTGATTAAGCAGTTTACTGAGTTTTGGCCAATGAAGTACAGAAAAAACCTGGGTACCTCTGCGGTACAGAAGGAATTGTGTTTAAAATGGCTTGAGGAAGGTAACGTTATCTCAGATAAAGAATGGTTCTAAGAACATTTTAAACACCAATTAAATTGTCACTAAACTAACTTCTGAGTTTGGTCTGGTTTTCCTAAGATTATATTATCATGGTCTAAAGTATGACTTGGATTATCTGCCTGTGCAAATGAGGAAGAAGGATGAAAAACAACCAAATAAAATCTTTCCTTGAAAAGCTGTATTGGCTGTCAGGAGATTTGGCCTGGGCACACAGGAACAGGAGAATGCACATGCTCACTGGGTTTAAAGAGCTAGTGGAGAAGGAACAAACACACCTTTGGCTTTAATGTTTCTGCCTTCTGGGACTCCCCCAGCCTATATGTTGTCCAGAGTCGCTCAGACATAGAAAGGTTGGAGTAAAAGATAAATTATTTGCTTCAGAAATTGGGAGGAAGCAGTGGAAGAATTTTGACTTTGAGGGGTGCTTCTGCATCAAATCTGCCAGGGTTGGGTCTGGCTGAAGAGGCTCACATAAAAATCTCTTTTCTTAGGATTGTATCCCAGGACTGTAGTAAACACTCTCCCAAGAGCAAGAGCAAAGTCTGTCTGAGAGCTTCCCCCTGATGCAGCTTTGTTTAGCTCATTAAAGTTTCAGGATTTTGGGGTCCCTTTGACTATTCCTAAGTACAACTCTAAGCACCTGAATTTCTGAGTCTTCCCTTTCCTGGCCCACTGTCTTTTATGAGTGTTTTGCTTAGAGTTATTGCCTCTCTTTCCTGCCCCCCCGCCTTAGTTTTCTGAATCCTCCTTGGCCACAGTGTTACATTCAGTGTCAATTATTTTAACTTACTGAACACATCAAACAAGCTCCAATTTCACTTGGTATTTCATCTTCCTTGAGAGATTTACACCTTCAATCTCTGCTAGATTACTGAGGCAAACAATTAATTCAATTAAGAAAATTATAGTAAATGATGCTGATTCTGTCAATATCATTGTTGTTACTTCTCAGAGGTTGCCTGTTTCACTCAGTGACCTCTCGTTCTGTGCACTGAATGTACTGAAAAAATATCATTCCACTTCCTATGATCACTTGTCAATCTACCATTAATTATCTACTTTCTGGTCTTCCTTCTAAAAAAAAAAAGTTTTTATAACTAGAGGTGAGTTGTCTGAAGAAAGAAATTGTGAGCAACTAAAATCATGGGCAGGATTATGCATGGCCTGATAGGTATGTATTAACACATACCAAGAACTAACACATGCAATGTATGTGAAGGACTGCAGACATTCAATTATTTTTGCTTTCAGTGGAAGAATTTTGTGATATACTGACATTTGGTATCCCTATAAAACATTTGGAACAGTAAGTTAAGACAATATAAATTAAAGCTTTACAGTGTTTTTATTTACATAATTGCATTTTAAATACTACAGACCACATATTCCTGGGTTACTCTAATGTTATGTGGTTGCGACACATTTCTCTGTCAGCATTAAAATGGCAGAAAGGAAAAAGCAAAAATGCAGCAGGAAGAAAGTAACTATAAAAGGTGGTCATCTCTCAGTAGAACAAAAGATACTGCTTTGTGGTGTAACACTGAAGAGAACTGACATTAACAAATTTAGTTGTGTATAACATAAGCTTTCAGGTTTCAGGACAAATCCATAAAACTTAGCTCTGTCTCATGCTTTTGGGGGGGTGGAGGGCAGGCAGCCCAAGCCTCTATATATGCAATTCTGCTCCGGCAAGTGGAGAACCAGGAAACAAACCTCTTTTGCCAAAATCTTGTATCCATATCTATCTCTGTTCTGTTAGGCTATTCTTTTGAACATTTTCTCAGAACAGAGATGCTTTGCAGAGGCTGAAATACAAATTCACAAAAACTGGAGTGTTTCCCCCAAATATACAAAGGAATACAGAAATACAGAAGACCCAACCACAACTTGTGTGAATCTTTTTCTAGTTAGTCTGTTTAATTCAATCCAATATATTTCTGTGAAGCAAAATCACTACTATGGTGAATAATTTCCTGATAGTGCAGGGATATCTAAGTGGACTCATCTTTTCTAAATGGAGGCTTCACCATCTGTTCTGCCCGCGTATTACAAATAGAGAGGTAACCTAACTCACTGCATCAGCATGTAAAGGCTAGCATGGAAATGATTTAGATGTACGTGTGTGTTCTTTATGCACCTGGTATGTTTTCTCACATACCAAACACAAATCTGTGGGGAGACTTGTCTCTTGCAACCTAATAAATTCTCTGATCCAGTGCCTTTATTCCTTTCTCACAGCAGCAGAAATTGATGGCCAGTAGTTTGCATTTTATTAGGACAATTATGACCCTGTTGCTGTCCTGCAGGAGTTATATCTTTATTGGGCTGACATTTTGTATTTACCTCTCTACAGAAAATGAGCCTTGATTCCTATTCTTCCCCTCTTGCTGGGCCTACATATGCTTCATCATGGACAGAAATCTTGTAGGAGATGTGCTAAGGGTGTGTCAGACTGCTGAAAAGCTCTGTCCTTCCCCAAAGGATGCCATACAATCTCTCTTAAGACGATTTAGAGAAGCAACATATTCTCCTCAGAGTAGCACAGGACCAGAAACTCCAAAAGGCATCACACTGCATCATTTTTACTGCTTTAAATGACAAATTTTGCAGTAGGTTAGGAAGGGAGGTGCAAGTTACCACATGTCATACTCTCTAGACCAGGAAACTGATTGCATGCTCTGTGCAAACGTTAATTCAAAGAAAACCCTCAGGTCCTACCTGTGTTGTAGCCCCTCCCAAGCGCTGGCCAGGGCCGGTGATTCTTCCAAAGGTTGCCCAAATACCAATCACTCTGGTTCTCCACCAAGCCAAGAACCTGCTGCCCTGGAAATGAGCAAATTGCAAAAAGATCATGAGACAAAAGACACTCAATCAATGGAAAACAAACACGCGCTCTGGAGAAGGACAGCCAGTGGAAAGAGAAGACAGAAGTTGGGGCGCTGCCTTCCTTTCACGCATTCGGAAGATGCCTGCTTTTGTAACAGACAGCAAGCCTGGCACAGCAAACTCCGCACAGCTCATTTCTTTCCTTCTCCCCTGGCTAGTCTGAGTAATTAAACACTGTGGGAACCTTTGTCATGCTGACAAAAATATATCACCCAGACAAATCTGAATGCTGCTTGATTTTGGAATACAATGATGGAGAATCCTAGTGAGAAGTAAGTGTTGGTAAAATGATCATCTAATATGAAGATCTGTTCATACTCTGATGGAGATAATATAATTGAAGCACAAGGCTCAGTACAACAAATTATTGTCTTCCCATGCTCCCCCCCACTAGTTTCAGGGATTTTTTTCTCAGTCACAAAGGAAATCCCTTTTGCTCAGGAAAATATTGGATTCTAAGAGTTTACCTACAAAAGAAAGCTGCACCGTTTTAATTTAAGAGAGTAATTTAAAAGTCATTTAGGTAAGCCTGTGTGGAATGCTGCATAGAAATTATGATTTCAGTTTTAGATGGGCTTATTTTGGTTTAGCTTACATTGATTAGCAGCTGGCTTCAGCTACAGTAAAATGTGTTTTAAAGCAAATGTGTCTACAAGGTTTGCACTGCTTAAAAATCAACTGAAAAGGGAATGTTTGTATAGATAAGGACTTAATTATCTATCCTGAAATGTGCTGTATAAAATGTAAATAAGAGAAGTGATTGAAATGATGCTCTGGTGACAGAGGATGGAGGGAAGGGGAAAACTGCATTTGGATCTAGTCAAAGAAAGGAAAGGGAATGGTGTTTTGACAGACGGACCCGCTCAGTGAGGGCACTAAGGCTGGGATTGAAAATTATTTTGCAACCTTTTGAGAAAGCAATTAAGCATCATGCTCTGAAGGCACATTTTCAAATCCCAGCTATGCTCATAAAACTGGATGTACGGTCACAACAGTGCACTGAAAGCATTAAATGATCGTTATATGTTGCTTATGTAGGACCATAGCTGAATTACTAAAATTTGAGTATGGCCCAAGACAAGACTGGGCTCAGAAGCAAGACAGAAAGACAGAAGTGATTAATTCAATTTTATAATCAGCTAGGAAGAGATTAGGATACGTCAGGTGATTGCGAGACTCTCCTGCAGTATCTCTAATTCAGTGGAACATCAGTAACCCCCACATGTGTCTCGAATGCTGTTTCAAAGAGTGTGAGCAGCAGTGAGTGGCCAATTCATATAACAAATAAATAAGAACACTACGAAAGCATTCAAGGAGTGAATGGAAATCAATCTAGAAATAACCTTGAGAGATTACCAAGTCCAGTCCACATCACTGTTCAGGATCATCCTACTCTATCCTAATCACAACATGCCAGTCCTCACCAGACCTCATTTTCTAATGATGTCCCTCCTTTTGCATTACATATTACATGTAATATGTATTTAAGTTTTCACATTATAATCCATAACTCATTTTTTAAGAAGGTGGAAAATCAGGGGGAGAGCAGAAAGGATCATATAAAAGACCATCACACATTTATCACCCCATTGGTGCTACTGAAAACTGGTAATATTAACAGAGTGCAATGCACAAGAGCATGAAGGAAATGACAAGTTAGAGGCAGATGAATCCTAAGCAACTGATGATTTGTTCATACAAATAAACTGTAGCATCTCTCAACCTGTGAGACACATGGAAGACACTAGACAGCACATGAGGTGCCACGAGCCATATATTGTGAGGAAATATGAAAGGGATTTCAACTGGCTGAAACAAGTCTTAGCCAAAAAAGGCTGAAGGGCAAAATTTAAACCAACATTTGTTGATTCTGTGCTGGAAGACTGCCTGCTTTTTATAACCACTCCCCTACAGTCGAGGTAGAATAAATCAAAATAAGAAACTACCATGGCTAGTAAAGGATGAGAAAAAACCCCAATAAAAAATGCAGGTGCAGCTTGGCTGGAATGGATTGGCACAGCCGGTAGGAAGAGAGTGACCCTGCCCATATTCTAACAGCGCATTTCACAACTCATCAGTCCACAGATCCTTCTCAGGATAGTACTGCTAACATCAAAAGAAATGTTAGAATTCCATTTGCAAGAAGCAGATACTGAACTTCCTTACCACAGAGCATCAATCTGCTTTCGTTATTTTAGCCCCATGCATTTCCCAACAAGCCACAGAGTTCAGCCTTCAAACTGATGAATAATAAAAACCGAACAAACCTTGCTGCTTGTTAATGGTTTTCCTTTCGCACCTACCAGTCCAAAACCTCAGTTCTGACAATGTAGCCCTGAAATACTTATTTCTCAGTTATTATTTTTCATGCTAAGATAAACTGAAAAGGCTCAGGAAATTATGTTCGCACATATTTATTGCAGCTGTATCATTTCCTTCCCCCTTTTCCCTTTATTTTGAAGACGCCAGAACAAATCCTGCTCTCACCAGTATTTCTTGAGGTTTGATACGGGACATGGATGAAGGCAGAAATTAACATCATGTAAGCTTTCCGGCTTAGATACATGGATCAGATAATGTGACTTACTGTGTATCAACTGAGCTGGAATAACTGCCTGTACGTGACCTTTTAGCTTGTCACAAATACAAAGCAAAATGTGTTGGCTAACACACTTTAGTTTGCCTTTGCAATGGCCTGGGAATGCACACGTGCTCACGTACTGTCCTAGGGTAGAGCATTATGCAACTGGTCAGGCTGTTGTAACTCTTGCTGGTGTCTGAAAACCTACCAGGCAGATGTGATGGCTTGTCTCCCAAGCCACCTTGGAGAAAGTTATGAAGATATGTTTTGTATCTTCTCTAGTTATATTTCTGTTTTCTCTAGGCTGGAATAGTGTTGCTGTCTCTGCCAAAGAAGAATATATTTTTATTTCCCTTTACTTTGTCTCTGTGATCTAGACTCAGGGCAGAAGTGATCAGGAAACCAGAACTTCAGCTGCATAGCAAATATTAATCAAAAAATGTTTTCATTCTGAATCAGTTTAGAAAAAAGAAATTCAGAAATATTCTCTGGAAAAAAATTCCCCAAATATTTTCATCTGAAGATATCAAAATAACCACATCTAAATGTACGACCCTCCTCATTTTAAATAATATCAAACAATGTGACACATAATACAGATGCATAGTATATACCACATATACCACTTTATTCTATGTATCTAGAAGCTCAAAGAAAATAAACCCCTAAGTTTTGCCCTTCCAATTTTGGACAACTAAAAATATTTCGCTCAAAGCTTTCATCAAATTTTTTTTTCTATTAATGAATCATTGTGAGAATATCTGTCCAGTGTATCTGAGCATTACCAGTTATTTCATTTAGTTATTTCTTTTTCCAAATGCATTATGAAGTTATAGAAACGAGGCACTGGCCAGAGCAATGCATGGCGTCGAGCAGGCGCAATGAACGCTCCCCTTGCTCACAGTTTTCTGAGCATCCATCAGCCCCAACTTGTCCCTTTGCCACTCCTCATGCCTTCCCTGCAAGGTGCCTGCAGTTCTGCAGAAACTTTCACCAGCTTCTTTTCACCTCTGATCATACCGCAATCTGAATTCAGATTGTCTGGGGAGAACTGGAGCTCCTTCCCACCATGGCCTTTTGTAAAAGGCAAGCATAAAAGAGTTATGTGAGTTATTCTTCCAGCAGATGAGAACACGGTGGCTACCATAATGAATTTGAATCGTTCAGCATTCTGAGCTGCCTGTTTCTTCTTCCTAAGAGTTATTATAATAAAATACCACCACTAACGGCAAAAGCTCTGTCATTGTTTTCTGCTCTAGCCCTGCAGTTATGATTAAGTGCACTCCTCTCACTCTCCGTTACTCCAGGCACAAGTTAGCTTATGAAAATGAAGCTGTCTTTCTTACTTATTCATACATCACCACTAACAGCCAGACAACAAGAAACAAGGCTATGATTCTGGCATGACCACGGTGAAAAATTATCGAGCAGGCAGAATTACAGCTGGATTGTCGGGAACGGGGCTGTATGCTGCCTGGCTGTGGGACGAGACTTCTCCAGAAGGCAGCTGCACAGCTACAGTGTTTTGCACAGTACAGCTCCCTGGCAGCTCTTGCATGTTGAGAAGTGCTTCTCTCCTTTGCAAAAGCTTAGCTGTCGCTGGGAAGGGGTTTCCATGGAAAAACAGATACTTCTGAGCCTGACAACTCAATGCCTTCGATTCTGTTTTCACTTCATAGATTTTTGGTGGCTAACGGAGGGGAAACATGATCCTCTAGTTCAGGCACTGAAGGGGAATCCAGATCTCAGCTCAGCTCCCTGCTCCGATACTGATTTCTTGGATGACACTGGACAGGTCACGTAACAGCCTCTTGCTCGATTCTCCCTTAATAACAATGGGGATAACAACTTTTTACTCCTCTCCCATTTTGCCTGTCTCACCTACTGCACATTTAAGCCCTCGGGGGTAATAAATGTGTGCTAGTTTCTGCTGAAAGCATGTGGCACGGTATTGTGTCTCCAGCAGCAGGGAGTAGCAGCTGTGCAGTGCGGAGCACAACAGCACCTCTGTATGGTGGCACTTCTTAATAGTGGTCCTCCGGCTTCCAGTGACTTGTGGCAAATGACACATCTGAAGAAATATCAGCTTTCGTTTATGTTGAGCCTGGTATCTGCTAGTTTCATTTGGTGCCCAGTACAATCTTGGTGCCTGTGAACAGTATTTTCCTAGTCTGCCCTGATTTTTTCCCAGTTTTAGAGAATTCTGCCTTCTCTAGGGTCTTTTGTACAAAGGACCCTAACCTCAGCTCTTACCTTGAGGTATTTTGCTATTACAAACAACAATAATAGTAGCAAAAATTATAGTTATTACAACTACTTTCAACATGTTCTTTAGTGGAAGCCTTTTTTTTTTCTCTTAGAGACTACAGTGGCTTTCACATGACTGCACTGCAATCACAGTAAGAGCGATGAGCCCACAGCAAATACTTTGGGTGAGTTGCAGTTTCTGTGGTCCTCAGGACATCAGGCTGTTTCCAGAAAGGGAAAATAAAAAGGCGTGTTAAAGGGAGGGAAGGGGTGCACCTTTTGATCACCCATGGCCAAAGGGTGAGCTGATATCAAAGGAGAGACCTGTTTCAGCACAGCTCTCCTGGTTGTTACATTCACAAGGTTTAGTTGTATTTGGTAAAGGCCTCCAAAGCGAAAAGCAAGTGCAAAGTATTTTTCAGCCTTTAAAAACATAAGAAGTAAGCAATTTCTACACCGTGGAGGTTATTAAAGGAGAACAGAGCAGAATTCTGTCTTGCTACATCTAATTGCTTTAACAGCCGCGGTTCAGATCATTAGGAATTTAATACAGACGCAAATGCTGGAGCCACAGCCAAGTACTGCCAGAGCAATGCATGTCTTCAGTGTAAGCTGAAAGAACAGGAGAAGGACTCAACAAGAATTTAAGATTCAAGCTTGGCAGGAATCAGGAGAACTGCAGAGTTCTGCTCCCAAAATGGGACACAAAAATAGAGAATAATAAGGTGACAGGAGAGAAGAGGGGAAAAGGTACATATTCTGAATGCTAGAACATTTTTAAATTGGCCAGTACCACATCTGATGAACATAGTCAGGACAAGCTGAATCTATAATGGTACAATGAAGCTGGGTTATTTTCTGCACAACTCAGAGTTAAAATCTTTCATTCATGTCCTTTCCCTCTTTTCTCCTTCTCCCGATTTCTTTTTCTTTACCCTTTAAACACCTGCCTAAGACACCCTTCCTTTCTGACATGTGTGAGGCCACATCCTTAGCTGGTACAAATCTTCACGACTCCAGTGAAATCAGTGTACTTACGCTGATTGATACCAGCTGAATGTGTCGCACTTCATGTTAAGTCTTGCCTGAGTGACTGACCCTTTCCCTATGGCCTTCCAGTCCCTGATCTTGCACCGGTTCATACAAATATGTGGCTTCTAAAATCTTTCACTTCTCCTGCCACATCTCTCATCCATCTCTTCAGATCACTGTCAAGTTCAAGCTTTTCATCTTCACCATTGATGCCTTGTGCAATTCTTGCACTGTCTATATCAATTCATGTTTCTTCCTGCTCCCAAACTCACTCCTCTCTTCTACTGCCATGTCCTCTCTCATCCCTAAAAAAGACTCTGTCTTCTCATGCAATAAATGCCCTGAGTTACCTCTGAAAATATATTTCAAGCACAAAAACTCTCAGCACTTTCCTCTATAAAGTTTTTAGAAATTTTACCATGTATCCAATGTAAAATATACACATGAAATCTTGTATATGCACTGTAACACAAGTCTGCCTGTCCCCAGAAACGCAGTATGACATTTTCTCATATGCCTGTACAGGATACACTGTGTTCAATAGAATTGAACAATTTAACCTCTACTGTGCATTTATTTCACAGGTGTGCATACACATAACAGATGTATGCATTACATGTGTATGCACACATACACATGCGTATACATATATACTCACACATATACATGCGTAAATACATACGGAGATGTGTGTGTATATATAGAGGAACTTCTATTTTACATGTGGAAAAGTCAAGTTTCAGGGAAAAATGCCTCCCACGCAAGTGTAACTTTTTAATTTGCTCTCTCATTTGCATCAAGTACATTGGGGTTTCCCAGCAGCCATTAGCCCTTCTTCCTGGACTAATTGGTCATACAGGGAAACTGCATGGACAGTTATTAAGTAGCTTGGATGAGAAGGAGGCCGAAGAGTCGCTCAATGAAGGTATGGCAGGAGTGTCTCCAGAGAGGAGAGGATGTCTCCATGGGAGCATCCCACTGGATAGCACACTGGTGCCAGGAGAGGAAGAAAGGAGACAGGCAGTGAATACCTGGTAAGAAAGGAGGGTAGATAAGTGAAGCAGAGGGAGATACAGTACATCAAGGGCAGGGAAAGACAAGATGGGCCAGGTTGACTCAGTGAAGGAGAAAGAAGCTAGTGAAAGGAATAAAGGAAGACCCTGGCAATGTTTGAACGAGGATCTAATGTAATGGTTATCAGCTGACTTCTGGATGTAGAGGTGGAGATGTGACCAGGGCAAAAGAACTTACAGCAACTTGGGCCAGAGAAAGAGAATAACTCGGCAAGAGTCCATACACAAAGAAACGTGCAAGTGTTTTGTAGGTGGTAGGAGGGAGGATTCAAAAGGCACAATCATACACAAAAGGTGATCAAGAGGATGAAGTATACAGCATTGGATCGAGAAAGGCTGGGGTAAAGAGCTAAATCTGTGATTCATCTTCATAAGGAAAGATGAAAGAATGAAATCAATCAAAAGAAAAGAATATACTGGGTTTCTGCGCATCTTCTCCTCCAAGGAGCTTGTTAGAAAAAGTGAAGAGGACAGTGAGGAGTCCAGCAAACTACAGCAAAGTTAGCAAATCTATCATTAATGTTTGCAGCACTTTCATCTGCAGAATTTCAGGGAAATGGATTCTCAGCAGCTGAGCATAAGAGAGTAAGTCCAGAAAAAACCTTTCACTTTGGAACAAAACTTTGAGGTTTTCTGTGACAATGGCAAGGCTTTGGGCGCCCATGACAGAGGGCTCCCATGTTGCCAGAAACTTAAGAAGAATTCAAAGATGTTATGATTTGGACCCGCACAGAAGGTTTTTTTTGTTTTCTACCTGGCAGGAAAGGATATGCCCAACATGTTGCCAAGAAAACTGCTCTAGCATGGAGTCTGGGGAAGAATGAGCCTGACCACTGAAACAGTTGTGAAATTGTAAGCTAGATCAGAAGACGTGCCTGTACCGGCTTCACGTGCTGCTGAGCCGTCCTCCCTCACCTCAGTTTTTATGTCACTATTTATAGCACAAGATGCCCCAGCAGTAGAAATGACATCTAAATAACAGCAGTAAGAGACTTGACATGAAGCCTTCTCAGGTGATAGGTATTCTCTCCTAACCAGGCTGCAGCAGGTCAGCGAGATGTACTCAGTGCTCTGACTACACACCTCACTTTTTTTATTCACACCAATGACAGCTTAAAGATCATGTGCCCTGATACTGCGTTCTCCTCATCATGGTCTGCTTTTTAATTTTTCATTTATTCAATATAAAAACTCACACTCTTACAAAATCGAAAACTTCTTTCTCTGAAAGCAGCAAAATGTCCTCGTGAACAAAGTCAATTCAAATCCACTACTTCTAATATTCAGGTATTGGTCTGAGAGAAAAGATATTTTTAAATGACTGTGCCCAGAGTTTCAGGAACATACAAGCTATTAAAACCATGGTTTGAATTTGTGCTATGCAGGAATACGTGATTACTGAACAAAAAATGCTTCATTTTTTTTCTGCCACAGATAATGCAATAAAACTGTCTTGGAGGAGCATGTGAAGAGCATGAAAGTAACCATCCATGCACCATGACTCTGCCTGTTGTAACTGTACCAATTTTATAAAGGGGATAAAGGCCTGATATGCACATTTTTGTTGGCACAAACCCCATCTGTGAAACAGTAATGGGAAGCCGAGCAGCAGGCTGCAATGTGTAATCTATAATCTAACTCTTATGCAATGCTTTTCATTAGTAGCACTTTACGAAGGAAAGGAGAGACCTCCTTACGGCAGGAGAAACTGAGGCACACGGTGATGGAGCGACATTTCCAAGGTCACTGGGGAGGTGAGTGGTGACCTATGAAGAGGTTCCAGGACTTGTGAGACCCAGAGCCCTGCTCTTAGATACTCAGAGACACTGTCCTTTTCAGTAGCCTTGTGCCTAAACTGTCACTGCCAGTAGTCGTTTCAAAATTCCCACTCAGCTAGTCTTTTGAGCAGCTGTCAGCTTACTGGGTCCACTGACGGCTGAGTTTTTCTTGCCACGTCCCTGAATGCTATGTTCTGCTCTGCCATAGATTTACTTTGGGTACATCCCTTGTGATTCCGGGCATGTCTCTTCAATTTCCTCTTGACATTCAGGCAGCTGCTTATTTCGGCTGTAGCGATGTAAACCTTAAGCTGCCTCCATTAACTGAACAAACTTAACTCAGATTCACATCAGGGTAACAGAGGTTAGCGGCTGGCTGTTCATTCCTCACTTCATTCTGTAAAATGAGGATAACGCCACTGCTTCACTATACTTCATTGGGTTTCAGTAATCGGTGTTTGAGGTTGTTGGAATAGTAAACTGTTGTTTATTAGCAATGACTTAGAGACAGAGGGTAAGAGCTTTCTAATATTTCGGAGACTGTTCATGGAAACTGTGCACAGCTTCCTACTTCATATCTTTTTTGGCAGTTATCATATAAAAACAGCAAGATATTAAACCCCCTTCCTTTTTATTTAAAAGGAACAAATCTTCCAAATCGATGGACACACCAGGATTGTTTGTAAGCATGAAATCAGTAGGTATGTATCGTAAGTACTTTCTCTGAGCATCAGAGAAGTCCCAGGACGTAGAAACAGTGGCAGAAAAAAACACAAGATGAACAAAATGAAAAGGATTGGTTTTCTGGTGACAAGTAAAAAAACCCCAAACCAAACCACAAAAAAAATAGGCCCATATTTAGCAGAAAAAGGCTGCAGTCACCCGCTTAATGTGAACAAGGTTGCCAAGTTATTGTACGTGGTGTTGAAATCCATCCATGTTGACATTATTTTTCCCCTTTGTTTGGTTCAGTTCTGTTAAAAAATAAACAAGCTCTGCTTTTCCCTTTGGCTATGTGGCTTTATCAGCCTATGCAAATTTTTCAGGATGAAAACTCAGGAGTCGTCTCTTCAGTAGACACAGATTGCAGTAAGATGCTGCTACCTGCCTAGCACTTCTTGCCAGCACTATTAATGGCACTTACTATACTGACAATTGGTTTATGTAAACAGCTCACCTTATCCTTTTAATTATGGGCTTCAAGACAGGTTAGAGCTCACAAACACTACGACTAAGAATTATTTATGCATCAGGAGTATTAGATGGCAAGATGACACAGCAAACATTTGTTCACATCTAATGACTAAGCACAATTAATCCTAAATTGGGAAATATGATAGAGCTCTGATACCAAACAACGACCCGCTGTTTTGCATCTTGAGCCTACAGAATAAGAGATGCTTCTGCCTGATATGCCAAAACAGTGGCTGTACCAGAAACCTCATGCTTTAGTGATGAGCTCAACAGTCTTGGGATCTGTTCCTCATTCTAATGTTGACCGGCTATACAATCACAGATGGGTCACCTCTTTGTTGAGCTTCAGCATCTCTAAGTAGGGCATGATTCTGCAGTCAGGCTAAATAGTGGATGTGCATATAAGAAGAAAAGAAGAACCTGGAGAACAGAATGGAAAATTTTATCCCGATACAGTGTTGCACGTTATTTTGTCAGCAAGAGATAGAGCACTGCAAATACCTAATAAATGTGCAGAGAATTGTTCTTAAATTTGAACACAACCATTCTTCCTCTATGTCCTTCTCTGCCTTTTAACCTGCACCCTGGAGACATCCAGATTTCCAGGGCAAAGTGGTTGAGATGTTCTCTTGCTGAAAATGTGTCTACACGTAAACTCAAGTTGAAATCATATGTAGCATTGACTCAGTTTTGCCAGCATGTAATAATCCTGTCCAATACTATAGAGTCAAGATTGGCACAAAGATAAAATTATGAAGCAGCCACTCACACAATACCTTGAGCTCTGAGGTTGAATAGTACGGTATGTCTCACAGATTGCTAGTAAGCATTAGTTACTGTTTACTTTCTTAGTTTACAGCTGTTTACTACATCTATGACACATTTTGCTAGCATGACAATGAAGTGGTTAATATTCCTGACAGAGAATCCAGTAAGGCTTGGAAAAAGCAATAAAAAAACCCATTTTTCAATCTTTTGCAGATCAACCTTTGTGGATAGTTCCAGAGGTTTTAGGATGTTTAACCAAAGTCCACTTCAGCACTGACACTTCCCATTTTTCCCTGTTTATTGGCTTAGCACTGAGTGATTTCTGCTGTTCTGAAGAACCATGGCGCAAAGACGAAGAAGGCTGTCTCAACTGAGTAAAGGGATAAAACCAAGTGTTATGAAAATCAGCTTAAGCTCCTTCTCCCTCTCTGTTGTTTAATTATTTAGTTAGTGCAGGTCTGGCTTTAATTGAGACAAATGGATGAAAAATGTGAGGCCAACAGTACACAGAGAGTGCAGAACTTTATTACGCAGCACTGAGCCAGAAAGACTTTAAAGTGTTACAAAAGAGTTAAAGTCTAAAAGCAAAGAGGTGAGAGACTAGCAGAAGGTGCCAGTTTCATTAAGTAGATATGTTGATGATAACGGGAAGAAAGGGCAAGACTTGCTGTCCACTGAAACACAACAACTCCCATAATGTATTCTGCACATCATATCGTTCAAGCCTCTAATATTTCATTCATTGATTTTATTGTCAAATGAAAAGGCGCTTGTTCCAAGTGGCATTTAGTGAGACAGATGGGGAGAGACCCAGACTTCATTACTGGGAGTTTGCTCACTGGGTAACACTGACATTATATGGGTAAAAAGCAAGAAGAGTGCAAAAGTCTACCAGTCTTTATGTTTAGAATGGTCTCTTTGGTTCTCTTCCTGGAAGACGGAGGGCTTCTGGTCAGACTGCAGCCTGCATCTGTGAAAAAGCATCACTCAAACTTCTCACACAGGTGCTTTGAGATAAGCTCTGTTAGCCTAGGATTCAACTTTTGTGTTGACTGCTGTTTTCTGCTATAGGAAGAGAGAAGATCAGAAGAGAAGTCTATGAACTATTAAACCTTCTGGCATCCAGTTTTAAGGAAATATTCTGCATTGTGCTTATAAAACAGAGAGGACACATGTATGTATTCAACTGAGCCTGTTCTCTTTATCCTCAGTAGCAAATATCACTAGAGAAACCTTGGAGGTGTGTTTACTGACACGCAATAATTACAAGTGGTTGCCAATTGAGAGGCAAAAAAGAGCTCAAAGTTCCTTTTAGCCACAGAAATAAATGTACAGAAAAGCCAAACACCAGAAAGAAGGAAACGCACATCTGTATGGGAGTTCCAAAAACACCCCAAAACAACCTGCCTGTTCCCAAATCCACCTAGTAGAGGCCAAGAGAATACTGAAACAGTGTTGGTGAGAAAAAGCACTCCAAACCTTGCTCTCTTTGGAAAGAACTAGAGGAGAAAACCGCAAAAAGTAAAAGCAGTTTCTGGAAGAAAATCCAGAACTTTCCCTCTTAGAGAAGTATCCTCTTCAGTGAATGACTGGGTTCTGATCATTCCTGCTTATTCCCCCTCCCTTTCTAGCCTCATTAATTTTGCATTCCTGGTGCACAGCAGCATGGCCTCACCAAGAGGCTGCCGGCAGCCAGATGTTACACATATTTTTTTAAAAGCAATTGGAGAAGTTGGTTCAAACCCTCACAGGCTAAAGAAGAACCTGCAAGCTGGCCCTCCCTTTTCTGGCCGTGTGCTCCTTCCCTACATCAGTACATCAAATGTAGCACTGGCACCCCACAAATTCTTCTTCGTACTCTTCCCCTGTAATGAGGTCAATTTGTTTGGACCTTCTGAAAGGTTAGCTGCAGGAGAATCAAGATGCAAAATGGATTTACGCTGAAAATAGCTGGCAGTTGTCTGGCTCGACCAAAATGACAGCATCTGTAGGCAAGCACAGCAGCAGAACTTAAAGTGCCTGTGTGTTGTGGTTAAAAGCAAGGTGCCTATCAGCAGTTTGGAAAAAACTTTTGTGAACTGCTTTGTTAGTTATGTGTATAAACTCTACCTAGTTTGAATTTAAACAACAGTGTCCCTTTGTTAATCTGAGCCTAATTTAACTGCCTTTTTTTTAGTGATTTTTATAGCAAGGTTTAGGGTGCAAGCCCTCCTTCAAAAATACTAAAGAGAAGAATCAAAATGATCAGCTCAAATACTGAAAATGTCTAGATAAGATAAACCATACTTCCACAATAAAAGGAGAGGAAGGCATGAAAGTATTCAGAAATCTGAGGACATCAAAATGCAGTAAGCCACCTGTGCAACCACTGCAGGGAAGCATGCAAAGGGGAGGAAGTTATGGTATCAGTTAATCCCCTTAATCTCTACCAATGCATGAAGTGTAAGCAGCATTCCTTTTATGAAGCAGTAAAAAGCTGTTATGAGTTTTCAATCTATCTTGCATCTCAATGAATTCTGTAATCAAAAGGCTAAGAACAGCAAGTCAAATGTGAGTAAATTGTCCTTTACTTATTCTTCTCTTCACACGTCTAGGGACAAGATGGAAAGAATATAAAAACTAAAAACTGTAAAATGGACTTTGCTAACTCACTCCCTTATAATCACAGACATCAGATGACACACTGTACTTGCTCTTAAAAAGGGAACAAACGTATGAGATAAATAAGATAAAAGAAAATTATCCGCAACCTATCTGTATGACAAGCTTCTTTTGCATAAAAAAAGGTATTACAAAACAAAGGGCTTCACTCTCTGTCTTCCTTGGGGGGAAAAAAAAATAAAATCCCTCACCCACCAGATGATCACAAGACAAACCCTTTATCAGCTCGTAATTCCATGTAGTGGAAGCTGATGTCACCTTTTTGACAGTCATGCTGCAGATCTATTAAACACCATAATAAATACAAATTACAATAGAAGCACATTTAATACTTTAGCAAATTAAAAATGGATTGCCTTTCAAGTACTGAAAAATAGCAACAAATTAATATGCATTTGCAGATCAGAAAGGCAATAAGTCAAAATAAAAAGGTGATGTAGACAATAATTTTGGCTGTGCATTGGGAAGATCAGTAAGACCCAGTTAAACCTAGAGATGAAATCTTGGCTTCCATTGGATTTAACACTGCAAGAATTAATTCAGACCTCAGTCACATAAATGCTGCAGAAGCAAGCACACTAATTTTAGAAATTATCACCCCATAGCAGGAGTTACTGCCTACCTACTTCATCTCAGTGTACAGCCATCTGGATTAGCTGCAGCCCTCTCCACTGGCCCTTTATAATGGCTGTATGGAGAGTGAGAGGGACTATGAGTCGCCATAAAATCTGTTAATGCAGCTCACTGAAAAGTAATGAAGAGATGATGGCAATAATTTCTTAAATCACTCCAAGCAAAACTGTCAGGACATCAGTTTATGCCTCCAAAAGCATCCAGTAAATGGGACATTTACAGTTAATCTGTTCTAATCTCTAGAAAAAGTAAATCCCTTGTTAGCACTGAGGACAGATTCTATCTCCCTTCAGTATCTCACTTTAGGTTCCACCTCTGCCCTTTTAAAAGGCAAACCTGATCTTTCTCTAGGATTCTTTCCTGAAGGTGCACAAATATTGTACCCACTCATAAAACCGAACTGTGTAGTCCCAGACAGACCTGCCTACGATTTACTCTTCACAAAGAACAGAGAATGTAGGTGACTCCAAATAACTCTTGTGAAATCATCTGTGCACAGGTGTTTTTTCAAATGCACCCTAATTAACTCTTATTTTAGTCCATGAAGTTCCAGCCTCCTTCCATTACAGTGACTTAAGCATCCTCCTGAGGCACTTCTTAACTCCCCACTTTATTAGTGCTACTTTTAGCATGGACCTACACTTGTTCCCTATCATGCCCTAAGGGTTTTCAGAAATGAACTTCTTTTTCACAAGATTGTTTTATATCTAATTTGTATGATTTTCTCTCTGTGTTCGATGCTGTAAAATCTGGATTGTCAACAGTGCTTTGTAAATTGGCATAAGAAATGTAGGGATCATTTTCAATGGTACATACATATTAAAAAAAAAAAAGAGTAAAAGAACACAACACCCCCTCTAGAAGACATGAAATGCCAGTTTCTTTCCTTCTAGAATAAGATGTGACCTTCTGACTGAATTTAAAGCTCTTATTCTGTCACTTAGGCTCAGCCCATTAATTGCATGAGGAAACAAACTCCAAGGCATAGATCAAATTCTGGGACAGGCTTCCATTTGTTATCACCACATGAAGAGGAACTCGGCTCCTGCCTTTCCATGAAAGGAAAATAAACAATTTCCCATTTAAGCTTATAAGATCAATGCTGCAAGAAGAGAAATGTGTGAGTATGCATGCACTGAAGGAAAAAAGATTTATGTAAGATGTGACTTAAGGCACAAAGGCATTAAAAAGAGATCATTATCTGTTTTGGAGGTGGAGAAAAGATCTTCTATATATCATTATCAGCTTCTGATCAGCTCTAGAAATTGAGAAGCACTAATGTTATTTCATTTCCCAACAGATGGGAAGGTTCACCCCTCAGAAAGACTGAATGAGGGCTGAGTCAACAGCAATCATAAATTATTAACTAACTTGAAGGATTTTTCCCCTCCTCTTTTTCCCCTAGTCCTCTAAGCTAATTTTGTAGCTAATGCAAGGACAGATCTGAGGGAGTAATTATCAAGCAGGTATGACAGGATTAAGTAAACGCTCTATGACAAGACAATGCTGGGCTTCTCTCACTGAACGACTACATAAATTATTTGTGGTCAGGATTAAAGTATTTAATTAAATCATCTTTGTGTAGATGAAACATGAAAATTATTTTTTAAATTGCTGCAGGAGAGAAAAAAACTTCCCTTTGTTTGCTTCTTACAATCTATTATTGAGTCTGTAGTTCAAAAAACAAAATGATCAAACCAGCAGTGAGTCACTAGCAAGAGCATTAGGATAAATCAACGTACCTTGAAAGTTATCTCCTTGCATACTCTTCTCCCCCAACCAAGATGATTGCAACGTTATGCAAATGTGTTACTGGAACAAGGACAGCTTCCAGGCCAGAAAGGTAGTGTCCCTCCGTGGTCTGAGTGGTTTACACACAGTCAGTTCAGTGAGCTCTTACTAAACATTAGCAGTCTGCTAGCAGACTCTGAGAGAGAAAAGGATTGTCAATTTTTTCTTTTACACAAACAATAGTGGGAAGTAAGGAAAGGCTTGCTATTTAAGAAAAGAAGCGTGTGTGGAACAAAGGATTTTTTGACCCCTGAGAACAACAAAGGGGAAAAAACCCAAATTGAAGACATAGCTCTTCTTCCTGAGATTTACTGTCTGCAGTACCAGAAGGGAGAACCAACGCTGCGGATACAGTTGCTCTATTGCCCACATCAGCGACTGTGAGACACAGCTAGCCTAGGACAGGAGGACCGCGAGAGACGTACCTATAGTTTTATGGACGGTACTGAAGAACATCTGAAGTCATGGCTGAGCTGGGGCAGAGAGAAATTTCTTTGCTTCCACGAAAATGTTTTTTGAAGTCACATTTAGCAAACTGTTCTGAGAAATGAACATCTGAGCTTGGTTTGCCTCCATTTGGCTGCAGAACTGAATGAAATAATCTAATCTAGCTGGTGGATAAAATGCAAGGATTTGGACTTAATTCTTTAGCCACTGTCAACTAGGATGGAAGGACTTCAAGCTATTTCTTGTTATTTGGACTAGTATCTTGGCTGGAAGAAAACCCAGTGGGGAAGAACTGAGTTGGTTATTAATGCAAATCCTTAATATCTCCCTTCAGAAGATAAAGGTGTTGCCATTTTTCATGCTGGGTGTCTACTTCTTATTGCAGAAAGCAAATCAATCCTTTTGGTTTTTTTCTTTTAATTTCAAGCCATAACAAAAAGTAGAAAAAATAATAACTTGTACAAAATCATTACAGATGCATCAAATAACGAAGTACTGTGAATTAATTTTTAGGTCTAACAAACCTTGTCAGAGTCCCTTTAAATGACAACTAAGAAGGAAAATCTACCTCCAGTTAAACTTTATTATTCCCTCTGCTGTATGGAAGGTAAAATAATTTTCTGAAGGGGAAAAGAAAGCAAGCTAGATAAAACAAATATTGCACATTTTTTTAACTATTATTTCTTCCCAACTCTACTGTTTGGGAAACAGCATATGTATTCTTTGCTCTCAAGAACAGCAAAAACAGGTAACAAATGTTCTGTGTGAATAGTCATTAAATGGAAAGTCTACGTGAATATACATGCAATAAAAACCATGACTTAACACTCAGTAATTTCAGTGAGTGTTGGATCACGCAACTATACACATGCGTAATGCGCACATGTAGCAGAAGCTAGATGGACACTGCTGAACAATGTAACAAAGCAAGCAACTTCTTTTAATAATTCTAATAATTTCTGGATATGCTTTGTCAGTAAGTCACTGTGAATGAGAGAGAAACTAACATGGTAAATATGCCTACAGCTGTATCATGTACCAATGTGGGGAAAAAAATGGAAACAAGCATATGGAACTGCTAATGAAAATGAACTGAATTCTATGTAAGGATTATAGAGTCGAGGTCTGAAGTAAGCTATAAGGTATATGATACTGCACATATTAAAATGTTTCCACAGTATAATCATGATCCAAAAGTGATTTAAACATCTACAGCAGCTTTCATAAGAAGTTTGATGTATTTCTTCTGGACCACTTAACAATCATGAGCTGCTGCTTAATTTCCTTTCCCATCATTACTTGCTGTCAATAAATGTGTGTGTTAAATTTAATTTTTCTCCTTTGTAATTAGTCTGGGTCTACCTGCCTGACATATTAACTGATTCTACAATCTCACATTTGTGACATCAGATGATTTCCATGGTGACAGATTGAGATACATTCCTGAATGAGACTGGTAAGTGGGTCATATTTGACTGGAAAGGGGAGAAAAAACCCAACCTGCCTTTATATATACCTCCTTTGGTTAGGCTAATCAGTAATTAAGGGAAGAAAGAGTCTAAGAAAAAAGTCCAAAATGGCACAGTTAAATTTGCTTTGGAGCTGATAACCAGAGAGGCTTGTGGAAAAGTTTTCAAGGTTATTGTGGGTAATGGAGATTTTCAGAATAGGTCAATCACTTTTCTGAAGACTGACTAATTTGATTCATAACTTCGGACTTAGTTCAGTACATAACTTAGTTCCATGTTTTTTTGTTTATAGAGGACTGTTCTGTAGAATCTGCCACTTTATAGGCATGTTGCAGCAGCTTTGATCATTAAGTTCGGTCTAGATTTGCCACTACAAAATCTCTGGTCTTTGTCCCTTTGCACAAGGAATTTGCTCTGTTCTCAGGTTTATTTCCATTTATCAACTTCAATTTGTACTGTAGACCATACTTAAGCAATGAAGCTGTATCCCATGTATCTGGGTCTGGATTAAAATTTGATGTGTTCTGCTGCACGGGCACCTGTGTCCTTGGATGTCTATCTGTCCAGGGTGCTCCAGTGAATACCAGCACCGTCAAGCCCTCAAAATGCAGCACTGCTGGGTTTGAAGGGCACCTGAATAAAATATACTCGACAGGGTGGTCTTAGATGTCAGCAACAGCAGCTACTGTGGTTCCTGATAAAATGGATTCAGTGGTGTGAGACAGTGTAACAGGGAGCGAAGACCCTCCATTTACATACAGTGACTTGAAGGAGTCACTACAGAGATGCGGTAAGCAGGTATCACTCCTTTTGTATCACAGGGAGCCATTCCAACTGGTAGCAGGTCAGAATTTGGCTCGCTAAATTTATCCAACAGAAGAATGAAGCATTTTTCATATATTTTTCTCATAAGAACACTGGCTGTGGGCTTTGCTGCTGATTAACAACCTCCCACTTTCCCATTCTGGGCAAGTTGGTGAGGAAAGCTGTCAGACCACGAACAGGATTGCTGGCAAGCCGTCCTCTGGCCAAGGCACGCTCCACGGAGCACGCGGCTGTGTAGGAGAGGCTTTGCCATTTGGGAAACCAGGCTTCATGAATTCTAATCCATAGCAGCCCAAGTTTAGTTCCTTAGAAGAGCAAGCTAAATTAAAACTAACAACTTTCCCAAATGCAAAGGGATGCAACCACTGTTTTTGAAATGATACCAGGATGGCATAGCAGGATGTGTAAATTGCTGCTTGATCGCTGCGAGAGTACATCTAATTTGATGTTTTCATGGGAAGAAACTCTGCGAGAAGAAAGTACCAGAATCATGTGTGACATTAAATGTTAAAATTCACAGAAGACAGTATTTGCCCTCGAAAGTGTCTGACAGTTACCATTCAGGAGCGCACACAATAGCATCTGAGCAACCACAATGAAACCAGACAGCTACTACTTCACGTATTCACAGTAAATCTTGCACAATTATTCCCCTGAGACTAAACGTGAGATAAATCAGAGGGAACTGTGAATTCCCAGTGTGAAAAGGGCTCAGCGCTGAAAATACTTATTCCTATGGACAATTTATTTGTACAGGGGGAGCTTATCCAGTGCTCTGCATGCTAGGTGCTGTACAAATACACAACTTGTAATGACTAGGCAAGACAGACGATGGGAAGGAGAAAAGAAACCACAAACAGGACCCGGGACGGCAGAGGCAGTAAGGTGCCCGCATATGCCTGTGGCAGAGCCGGGATGCTGAGCCCAGATCCCTGCTATTCCACCCGCTGGAACCGCTATTCTCATCCTCAACCCCGCTATGGATTTTTAAGAACTTATTTCACAAGCAACAAAGTTTGTCGATATACTGACAACACTAACCTTTTTTCTTGTTTCAATAGAAGTGCCTCAATAGTTGTTAAGATTGCAAATTAGTTCAGCTCTGCTTAAGGGATTAATTTTTTAGATCTTTTGCAAATCAGAGAATTTGAAAGAAAAAAAAAAAGACAGATATATAATGCTTTCCCAGAGGGTCTGAAGTAACTCCCCCAGCAATGCTGCTTTCAACTCCAAGTTCTGCTAACCAAGTGGCAAAGGAACTCTTTCTACACTAACTTACTCAGGTCAGACACGACCTTGGGAAATGTTTTGTAACATGTCAGAACACAATGAATATATAATTCAGTAATTAGCAAGCATGCAGAAAGATTATATTCATGTTTTATATGTATTGGTGAGTAGACAAACAAAGGAGGGACAGCAAACAGGAGTACTGAAACCGTTGCAGGCTGGACAGTCAGTTTGATGAGAGTAGTTAAGAAGATTAATGTATACTCTAAACTGAACTCCCCCAGTCAGCCAGCACTCAATAATTTAAAAGACAATGCCAGAGCCTTCATTTCAAGGTGACAGAAAATTCTGATGATGAAAGAGGTAGCTGAAAACTTACTTTTAATTAAAAAGCAAACAGGCTGAAGCTTCCATGTGCCTAACAGGAAGTAATAGCATTTAGGAAACAGTGGGGAGGGATTATTATTAGATAGTTCATTTTATTAAATAAAAGAACTCAAAGAGAACCAGTAACAACTTTTCTGCCCTAGTATCCTTAATAATATAAGATGATTACTCATTGACTTAATGAGAAAAAGTTTGAGGCTAAAGAGAAAGCAATTAAACTGACAGATTTATTGCTACCAAGAACAGATACCCACAAAATGCAGAGCTAGGATGCATTTAATGACCAGAATAATTCATGAACACTCCCAGGAAGATGAATAAATGGATGACAAAGCTCACATCTTTTACGTGCAACAAATAGGTAGACAGGTGACAAGCAAATTGATAGGTACATGTTCAGATGGACACAGAAGTGACATATTCACAACATTCATTAAAAAAAGCGATCAAAATTATTATACTAACAGTATATGACATGAGAGCTCAGAAATTGAGCAGAAGAGACCAAATTAAAACTTAGTTTCTACAGAAGCTGGAGGTTTCCAGTTAGCTCCACTCTCTTGCTACAAACACTTTTAACCTACTGAAGTTCAGTTACAAAACTATTTCTGTGTTAAGAATTTATGAGTTGTGGGCACGAGCTTTTTTTTCTAGGGATCATTGATCTCTGTAGCCTCAGGCATGCATCATCTGCCACAGCACATGCCAGCGGGGAGCAGCAGTTCATCATGGTCACCTGTGACATTTTGCTGACTGCTCCATCTTTTTCCCGACGCTAAACTCAATGATCTTAAACTTCAGCTTAAATTTCAGCATCAAAGGACTAATAGGAAGTTAGTACATCACATCTTCGCCTCTGCACTTGGAAGGAGCACATTTGGCAGATACTGTTCAATGAGGGGGATAAAAGAGGATGCTGGTGGAGAGCAACACTTGGCCCTGAATCTGTCAGCCAGGACAGGCTCAGACGTTACCAGCCCTAACTCAATGCCTAACTCAGTGCATCATCATTTTCAATCTTGCTGAAGTCAATGAGACTACTCATGAGCTTTTACACTTCAGCCTATGATTAAGTACTTCACTAAATAAGGTCATTAAATTCAAATTGTAGATGCTTGCTAGGTACTCCTGAAGGTTGTTCTCTCACCTGCAACATATTCCCTTCAGGCTCAAGGCTGGCAAAACAAGTGGCAAAATAACATCCCAATCTGCATGTCAGCAATCCTCCCACTAAACTTAAGACACGGGAAATTGATTGATTCAGAACGGAGCTGTGTTTACCCTACTGCTAATGTAGGGAAGAACAGTAGCATGTTATGGCTCTCAGAAAAGGATGAGATACACAGAAAAGGAAAGGTGTATGAACCTGGCATACCGCAGTGTCTTGCAAAGATATCTCAGCTTGTTTGGGTAGCAGAAGCCATACAACTGTGTTAACGCAGCGTTTTGCCACTGTGTATTTTTGCCACTTCTCAGTAGGACTAATCAGCCCAACACAGCACTTTGCTAGTGCAGTTAACTAGCTCGGGTACACGTGCATGTGTTGGCCCCCGTGGAGACATACCCTAAAGGATTCACATAGCACTTCCAGAAGCTATCAAGCTATTTTCACTTCTCTCTCCATTCGGCATGTACACCTCAAAGCAGCCCTCTACCCTGCTTCCTATTCCCAAACAGGCTATCAATCATGCTGAAGTGTATGCTAAAGCCATAATGTGGATAACAGACCATTAAAAGCTCAAATGAGACTGCTAAACACATTTCATTAATCATAGCAGAATCCAGTCTTGAACCAGGAGCTATAACTTTGGCAAGCTGGTAATGGAAGGCTTCTTTCTACCCATTTCTAGTGACTGGGAAAGGGAGAACAGCTCGTGAGCTGGTTACCTTAAACCTTTCGCCCTTCCTCCTCTTCCTCAGGTGCACATGGCCTGTGAGGGTTACATTGCTGGGGAAAGAGAGTGAGTAAAGGATAAAGAATAAAAATAAGAGAGCTGCTAAGAAGAGAGTGTGAATGCTGTTCAGAGAGCCTGGATTCTCAAAGGAGCCAGAACACCTGCAACTCACATTGATTTTAATAAGAGCGCTTCTGAAAAACTGGCCGAACTGGCTCCCTCTCCCTGGCAAGGGGTCTTTATTTAGGGATTTGACAGGATATCAGAAAAGGGACTTTTCTTCCTAGGAGCCCAGACCCAGTGCTGATTTTACCAGCATAAAAGCATAGCAGGTAAAAGCTAAAGGAAGCATTGTGAAAAAGAGATGCCCCCGTTACACCACTTCTTATTGTTACATCTCTGGCTTTTCTCAGTAGCTTCCCAAGCCCCTTCCAGGGAAAGTCAGCCGGTTACTCATTTCTTGCGAGGCAATTGGCAGGTTAACAAGAGTTACCTGCCAAGCACATCTGGCTGTTTAACCCACCCTGATGCCACGTGCATCTGCAAACTAGCTTAAAGGTGCAGCATACTTTTTATTGGGGAGCAGGTTGGAGAAGGTGGTTCCAGCTGAGATAAGTTGTTTCCTTGAACAGCGGAGACAGAAGACACTATCCATAAAAGACCCTACTTTAATAATTAATTGGAAGAGTGAACATGCCTGAAATAAAGGGACCTATCAGCATGGGGTTCAAGTTTAATCCTAGTGGAGGATTTGAATCAACAAACATCTTGTGAGGAGGCAAGGTTTTTCACCTTAGCTTCACCTCATTGTGGTCATCCTAAACTCCCTGGTTTAGACTTCCAAAAGTCTCTTCCAAATGAGTAGAGAAATCAGTTGCTGACATCACTGGATGGAGTTTCCTATGCAATGTTAAAAAAGGGAAAGAAGTGTTGGATGCAGCAACAAGAGCTTTCAAAAACACAGTAGCAGAGGCTTGATTATGCCAGACATCGGTTGCTCTATTTTTGAGCTGATTCTGTTCACAGAGGTATGTATTTGATATGTTACCACATAATTTCCATATACTAAAATGACATAGGTCCTATTCCAATGAGGTATGTCCCAGGTAGGACTCTGGAGCACTACCAATTAAAAGGCAAAAATAATTTCCTATGTTAATAATCCCCTGATTCCTATTATTTGTTGGAGAAAGAGTGGTATTATAACCATACTATTGCTTTTGCTATTTAATGCTGCTTGATTGTTTTAAGATCTGCAGTAACTACTGCTCTTACTTATGCCCTGCTAAATGGAGTTGGGTTTAGAGGCTCAAAATGTCCCTGCAATATCTGCCAAAGAACTTTGACCCTACTGTGAAATTTCTTGAACACACTGTGCTTTATGGCAGGGGTTGGAAACACTCCTAAGAATTTGCAAAATGAAATTCCTGTAAAGTAATTATGTTTCTACAGTCCAATATCTTCCTTCCTCTGTGGGGCTAGGCAGCAGAAGCCCAACCATACCTGGGGGGTGTTTATTAGTATTGCAAGGGGTGCTTATGAGTACTGCGTATTCTAGAAGTATCTAATAATGGGAAAAACTTCATTTTCTTCTCCTTTTTTTAAAGAGTAACCTTTTTGCTCTTATGACTGCTATGAAAAGCAAGGAAGTGTAACATTAGTGAGCCAGACAACAAACAAGAACTACATACTTTCTTTTTTCTTAACATCATGATTTTTAAGTAGGTCTCCTGATCTTTGAGGGTTTTACCATGGTAGGCTATCCCCATTAAGGCAAGTCTCAGGAACTAACCTCTCAAAGTCAGTATTTCAGGTCCATATATTCCTTCTCACAGGGGATTTGTTCTCCTATGTGCAGAAGGCTATGACAACACCTTTACTTTCTCTGGCACACCTATATGTATCTTTTCTGATGCCACAGTTTTGCAACAGAAGTGATATTTCCTTGGTAGCCATCAAACGCTCATGCAGCCAGCCGGGATACAATAGAGATAAAGAGATACTGGTCCCACACTGATAGCTAGCTGGCAGAGCTTGTTATACCTGTGTTGTGTGTTAACCCCAGCAGGCAGATAAGCACCACACGGTCCATCATTCACTCCCCCTCAGTGGGATGGGGGAAGAGGAAAGGAAGAATAAAAGCAAGAAAACTTGGGGGTCAAGATAAAACAAACAAACAACTGTTTAATAAGTGAAGGATAAGTGGAAAAGAGGGTAGGGAAGAAACAAAACAAGTGATGCCAAGGCTCCTCCTGTGGGTAGACTGATGCCCAGCCAGTTCCCTAGCAAAAGATGGCTAGTCCCTTAAAGCCCCCTCTTTTCCCTTTTATTGCCGAGCATGACGTTATATGGCATGGAATAGCTCTTCGGTTAGTTCAAGTCATCGGCCCCGCTGTGTCCCCTCCCAGCCTACTGCACACCCTGCGATCTAGTCACTGGGAGGGCAGAGTGACAAACGGAGAAGGCCTTGACGCTGTGCAACCACTGCTCAGCAAAAGCTAGAACATTAGTCTGCTATCAGTATTGTTTTGGTCAAAAATCTAAACCCCAGCACCATATGAGCTGCTATGAAGAAAATTAACTCTATCCTAGCCAGGCCCAGTACAACCTGACAAGTAAAAAGACCCCAACAAACCCCACACAAACTGAAACCACTCAACTACTGTGAACAAAACAAAAAGAGTAACTAACCTGCTTGCTACTAGAATGTTGTTTCTGTCAGTTGGGTAACTTAACCAATTCCTCCTACCTTCTGCCTAATAAAAGGGAAAATATCAAATGCTGCAAGAGGGTAGGATAACTACCTGTAAATACCGTTTTTGTTTTCCCCATTAAAAGTACTTGCATGCTGTAAGGACTTCCCCAAATTCCAGCCACCAGTGCAGCTGTACTAATGCAAAACGCTGCACCACACAAAGCCAGCCTGGCATCGTGTGAAACAACTCTTTGGTTTCAAGCAAATGCAAGTTGCAGTTCACCTTATTTAGACTACAGACAGGTATCATCAAGTATTGATGACCAGACTTTTAAGTTAATTCCCAGTGTGAGCAAGGTGAAATTCTTGCATACACAGATCAGATTAAATAAGGCTGGTATACAAAGGGGTCCAAGTCATGCTAAACACTTTAGATGGGGGACTATCCAAAGGGAAAACAGGTGAGAGCATTGGAGCTACCCTCTCTTGGACATCTTGTTTTTATTTGGGTTTTGTGGCAGTATGGTCTCCTCAGGAAACCTGCCAGTGTTACGTGGATGCAACATCTCCCTGCCAGCAGCTGCCCATCTTTGAAGCTGTGCCACCTTTCTCTTTCTGCAGATTCTACTGGAGGGAAGGAGAGATTCCTGCCCCGCTCAGCCTTCACAACCTACTGCACATGGCTTGCTTTGCTGTGGTCTTTTGCCAGACATTTCACAGACCCTCGTGAAATGAGACCCAGGCTTTGAGTGAGGGAGTGAAAACATTAAGGGAGTTTGGGAAAACACAGGAAAAATCTCACCACTATAGGACTGCATGAGTCAGGTAAGGTGTATCAATAATTAAACATTAAAAAGAAAGCAGCAGAACTAGTGTGGATTAGAGGTGCCTCCCAAATATGGGCTGGAACTAACGAGGCTTTTCTTTTTGCCATCAGAGAAAGTTTATTACATGTACTTCAAAGGTAGTTGACTTAGTGAGCAGTGGAGGTGGGTCAGACACACATCCTTTCCAGTGATGCTCAGCATAAAAGCAGAAGCATTCATAATGGAATGGCTGAACTGGCTGTGAAAATAATAACCCATGATGTGGAAAGTTTTAAGGAGAGGATTAAACCTTAAAATAAAAAGATAAGGAAGGCAGGAATGGCATATAAAGTAAAAACAGAATCCTGCAGTTATTTCACAGCTGCAAAAAGTGCGTGCTGATGCCATACATGCTTCTCATTTGGAGGTCTGGCCAGGGCCATACATTATAACCTGTGATCACTGGACTGTTAAAATTCCTCTACTCTCTTCAGCTGAGGCTGCCTAACTGAATGTTAACAGTACTGAAAGTGGGGTAAAAAGCACCCTGTTTACCAGTGTAGGTGTCATTAAATTGAGAGGTATTGCACACACCACCAGACCAGAAATGTAACAGAGAGACCTACAGAGATAACAGTGAGGGTGGGGAAATAAGAAAAAAAAGCCATCCTGGAAAAAGCACAAGTTATTAAGCTTGAGGAATAGAAACCGAAACAGAGCGAAATAGTGAATGGGGTGGAAACTGGTGGAAAGCAGTATATTAGAAAATAAAGAGCTATGATCTGTTGTGCTTTTCACAGGAGCTGCGAGACAGGAACTGCTTGGTTCTCGTCTCACTTGTGAGGCTCCCTGGCACTGTGTCCTTGCTTGGGGTAGATCCTCCTTCCTCGAATGCCGAGTCTTGCTTGAACTTTGAGAGATGAGAGAGAAAAAGCTCTGGTCAGTGCTGAGAGCAGACAGGCACAGCAGAGCACCTATACAGTACTGGATATCTAAAATGCTCGTAACAGCACTGTGCAGTCAGACAAATCTAGCTGTTTCTCTTGCCACCCTGTAGCTAGATCTTGTGATTCACAAGGAGTCGCATCAGTTTGGCAAGTAATTATCAACAGCTGTTGATACTGCAATGGCATTTCAGGAACAGGACTGTGCCACTATAACACAGGCTATAGCGTATGGAATAAATAAAGGAGACCCTTAAACTAGAGCTCAGGCATAAGCAGACAAATCCCATGCTAGTCAGAGCTAAATGAAAGCTATCACAACTTCTCTTCCATAGTCACCAAATTTATCTACATTTCACAGTTTCCAAAAGTTTTGTTCCTTCATTTTTTTTTTAATTTTAACAGAGTTGCATGGGTTTTTATTTTTCAGAAAAAAACCTATCTGGATCAACTGTTTTCCTCGTTTTATGCTGAGCATAGATGGTAAGATTACTTCTGGGAGACCTCTGCTGCTCACTCAAGTCTGCTGTCTCAGGAAAAAAGCCCCACAGTACATCTCACATATGCACTGTTTTCTAATTAAAAGCTGGATTCTCATCTCATTTTCACCAATATAAATCAAAGGATAACTTAAATGAAAGTAATGGAGTTACTCTGGATTCAGTGTATGGTAAATGAGACAAGGATTTTGGCCTAATCTCATAAATGGCTCCCTTAAGATCTCCATTAGTAACACTGGGTTTTTAGTGAAAAATGCACCACATTCTTGCGAGATCCCCTGGTGGGGAAAAATGGTATTTTTTTAGTACATTAATTCTAGACAATTACATTAAAACTTTTGGTGAGATCTCAGGGGAAACGGTTACAATGTCCTGCTATCTCAATATACTTCCTCATCAACAGCACTTGAAATACATAAAGAAACTCTGCAACAACCGTAACATGTAATTACATAACTAGCTTCAGGTTGTGTATATTCTAAGTCTGTAAGGGGAAAGCGTGATTCAGCCACACCTGTTTTCCCTCATAAGTATCATTAGTACTAATTACTAACAACTTCACTCATGGCAATCGCTGGATGATATTCAATTGCTTTCAATATATTGCTGAGAGATCCTAATTCCACTTGCAAGGCAGGAAATGGGTATTGGTAATTGGTAAAGGTGCTTCAAGCTTTTGGGGTAATAACACCATTGTGATAGTACTTTATCCTGATTCATCTGCAAGAGTTTGCCTCCTCTTTGCCCTTTGCCAATAGACCCACTATGAACAAGACATCAGAGCTACAAAGTCCTAGAACAAGCTCATCTTTTGCCTGACAGCTAGGCCAGACAGAGGCAGTCTTTGGAGAGTAAAACAAAAAGTACTAGCTATTTTGAATGTCTTATGAAGCATATCCTCAGTGCATTTTTGCCGAGGTGGACACGTAAGCATGACTTTGTTTTTCTTCCCCAAAGCTCAGCCTTAAATCACAGCTTTCCTGTCTCTGCTTTGAACTCTAGTTGCAACTCCCTTCAGAGTTTATCATTGCTTTTTCAAGCACTGGTCACAAAGGGATGAAAATAATGAAAGGTGCTCTCCAGGTCTCAACACCCTTTCCACAGATTTCTAACCCAATCTTTAGTTCTTAATTTTGACAACCTGGAGACTTTACATATTGTTAGAGAAATGATTAAATATCTTCCTCTTCTACCAAGGGATAAATTAAGACTAATCATAACTTGGGATCTCTAAAATCAAATTTCTTCTACTTTAGATTCTGCCTTCCAAGCTTCATCCCAAGAAATTAGCGTTCCCATCTGCTTTCAGCGTGAAAGTCAGAGCTACGTAGCAAGGTACCCTAGAGCAATATATTTCAACAAAGTTAGTCCAAGCCTCACTCCAGCGATAGCTCTATGATCATTAGTATACAAGATCTGTTCATGACTGAGTCACCCAGCAGAGCAAATTTGATACATAATCAAATGTGGGCACAGAATGACATTTCTATTGCATTAGCCAGAACACATGATTTGGAGTTTATGCTGACTTTAAGCTTAGTATGGAAAGACAGATGGTATCTGATCCAGGGTAAGGTTTCTCAGAATAGCTAATCCATTAATATTTTGGAACAGAAATGAATCAGTGAATTTATACCAGATTACCACTTAGTGCTAGGTGTCTGACATTTTGATCCAGTACCAAGATCACTACTTTTTTTATTTACTGTATCACTAAACAACAACAGCTTTCATCAATAAGTTTCTGCACCTCATAATTTTGTGCTGTTTAGTGGAAGGTGAAGTACAGACCTGGGTATCTGGTGAAGCGTGCCTCCCCAGTTCAGAGAGAGTGTGTTCCAGCAAGGAACTGTAGATGGACCTCAGGTGTAGGCTGCTAATGTTTTCAATGCTCTATAGAAAACACATGGCGATGGGAAGATAGGAAAAGAGTCGTAAACCATAAGAAAGGTGAAAAACAAGGCAGCTCCAATATTGGTGTCACATCTGCAATGACAAAACAGCCCTGAAGCGCATGAAGAACTATCGTCACTGAAACACACTGATACTCAAGTGTAGTGTTTGCAGCCCATGCTTAAGTGGTACTGACTGTACTGGCTAGGTCAGGCTAATGCTGATTATATGTTCTGTATTGCCAATATAGTGAGACTCCCAGGGGAATACAGCGGGTTAGGATAACTTCTCTTTTGTTACAGGGCTGGCAAAGAGCGTATTGCAACCTGCAGCTCTTCTTTACCTTTGCTTCACTTAAAAGGAAATCTCCACAAATTCTCTCTGCACAGGTACATATTCCAGATCTAGATCCATCCATGACTTGCTCTATGGGACTGCAATCTCGCTTCTTTATCTGAGCTCGCCTCATACAGCAACCTCAGTCAAGCAAGGCAGGAAAAAAAAAACAAAAAATCAGTCATGAAACTAAAGGAAGGATTATTTGTTGATATGGAGGGCTCCATTAAAAATGAAGCTCATATAAGGGGTAACAGCTTCCTTAGCATTAGTACTGGGTAAGGTAGAAGCAATTTTAAAAAGCTTAGGGTATGTCTATTATTTGGTTTGATATTATTGCTCTTTAAGAACCCACACATGCATACGTCCTGCTGAACAGTGAGTTTTCTAATTATTAAAGAAGTGGAAAAGATCACAGCTTTGAGCACCTCCGCATAGTCCAGCTCTTAAGAAAATTAAGATCTTCTAATCCAGCCATAAAATCCAACTATGAACCACAGAGTTTACAGCAAAAAGAACAGGCTATGGCAGCATGTTCTGCATTAGAGGCAGAAGGATGTCAGAGAATGGATTTGTACTGAATGTAGCTAGTTAGTAAGATTAATGAGTAGAAATCACATTGCATGGTGGTCAGTCTTCAGTAATTTAATTGAAACAGGAACTAATTTCAAGGTGATATAGAAGTCCCTCTGAAGTTTGGCTACAATCTTTTTTCATGGAGTAGAAGTCAACATGTCATCAGGATGTAAAGGAAAAGGAGAAGCAAGTGTTAACAACATTTAACCTTTGACATATTCATTTGAAATTTCTTGGCTAGAGAAAAGAGTTGAAGAAGTGAAAGGAGGTAATTGTGTCCAATGAATCTTGGTTAGATCAGATGGAACAGGTCTCATCTGGAAACTTCAAGATCATGGAGGGGATTTCCAATACCAAAAAAATGAAGGATAAGGAGCACCCTAAGATGTCATGTCTCTGAGGGAGGCATTCAGAAAGCAGGAAGGAAATCCTGTCGCCCACTAATCATCACTCCCAAGTAGGGCTGAGAAATCCAGAATGGAGCCTGGAGAATTGAGGGTGAAATGAAAGGTAGTAATAGCAGACTTGTCTAGGCTCGCAGAGGGGTAAGTAACCATAAAGCACATTTGAACTTCATGGCATTCTCTGCTGCCTGCTTGTCCTTGGCAAGGGGAACTCTTGCAAGATCCTAGCTGCAAGAAACATGCATATCAGGAATGAAAGGTTTTTTTCATCATTGATGCAACTGATTACAGGAAACTGATAGACTTGTGCCTCCCGATAAATATACTGATCAATAACAATCTCCACAGCTGTCTGGCTATGCTTGTCTATCCTCTTTCCAAGTAAGTTGTCCTAAAATTATGAACCTGTAACAGTGTACTCTGTACTACAATGGTTGCTGGGACAGGGTAAATGGTCTGCAACTGGTCCATAACTTCAATTTGAAGTTTGATAGTAAAGATACAGAGTAATCTACCAGATATGCTCCAGTGGTCTACTGCTCTAGGAGAGGCAAGTAATGAGTAGATGGAGATGCACATTTGAGGATGGAAAAGCTCTGTTACCATTCTTTACAAACACAAGAGACTTTGCAGAGCACAGCTGTCAAAGGTATCACCCAGGGAGAGGGAAAGTCCTCAATATAGACAGATCCCAAACAACTTAGGGCTTGCCAGGTCACAACCAACACCCTGAAGCTCCCAGGCTATCAGTATGCAGCTGGAACCGGCTCTCAGCATGAAGCAGTGCTTTGTAAGAGGGCTGCCTCCTTCGGCAGTTCTCACTTCAGCCTCCGAATAGTCTCAAGGAGCAGCCCCATGCAGAGAACATTAAAGTAGTCCTGTCTTTTGATAGCTACAACTATCATGACAAGTTGTTTTTATACTAACTCCCTGGTACATACTCTAAACCCTAACTCCTGTTTTGCTGTGTTTTTGTTTGAGTATTTACTCATGTAGACTGATTAGCCAGCCCTGCTCTAAGCTTAATACTTCTGACTCCAAGTTAAGCAACAGGAATTTACTTTTTCTCTGTTCTCAATCAACCATGACCCCAGATTTTCTTCCTGGATTTAAGTATATGCTTCATTTTTATTGTTTATTACGTCATTCTGACACTTTATGGAACCCCTGTAGTGTACTGTGATATACCTGCAAAAAGGCCAGTGTTAAAGACGCTACGTGAAGAGGAGAGGAAAAAAAAGATTCTCATAAAAACTGTCACCCACAACAGCATGTTTCTATGGTAATACAGGACTGCTTTAGGTTGTTATGGCAACTAAACCTTTAAAAGCAATAGCATAAAACCAAAGCAAAAAAAATCACAAAAATGGAACTTCATCACTGCTTTTCTCAATTTTAGAAGTCATTTTCAGCCCTCCTACCCCCCACAAAGACTAGATTGGGTGTTACAGTGATCAAAAGTCTTTAGCAAGAGGAAGAAAACAACTTGATTTCATGGCAATGGGTGTGCAGAGCCTCCTTACCACTCTCTTTTAGAAACAAGGACTAGAAGTGCTGGTCCACAAGCAGAGCTCTTGCCCCATAGACCAAAACAGATAAAAAAAATGATAACAATGACAGTAGGACTAATTGCTGACTGCAGCCAAGCAGGGATGATATCTGCATTACCCACGTTGCGGGAGGGACAGGCCAAAATTACACTGAATTAAATGCTGGGTTAGCTCCTTAATGCTACTGTGTACTTCATTACTTCCTTGGCAAGTTTTTTCTTACAGTCAGATGCTGCTGCCAAGGAAATGCAGAAAATTTCCAGGTACATACACTTGCTTCTATATAGCTTCACAGAAATTTACTGTGATATATGATGTTTCTAGCTAATCTCAGACAGGTTTTAAGATAAATACTCTTGACTAACTTGGGATGTGTTGCCACTTCTCCCCTTTCCTATTCTTTCTTTCCTGCTCAGTATCCTGTATATTCACTCCCACTTTCCATCTCCACACTGTATTCTCATTTACCTACCAGTTATGCCCACTTCCTATTATTACGTTTGAAAGAACTATAGGATCATGAGAATGGAACTGACAGTGTGCAAACATCATCTTCTAATTCTGGCGAGGTGCCTCAAAACTCGTACCCCAGCAGCAGCAGTACCTTTGCTGCCCTGCTTATGCACTTCAGCCTTCACGCACGTCAGACCTGGCTGAGGTCACCCAACTCTTTTTACTTGTGACCCATATCAGGGGTCTAGAGTTGAAAGGAGAGCATATTTAAAGATTGATCCTCCAACTATTCACATCTTTTTTTAGTTAGCTTATGAAAGAAGCTGTAAGTTCAAAGCAGGAATGTTTATGTAAATCAGGGAATATAGGAGCTAGACTGATGTAAGTCAGCGTCATCCCGTTCAGTCCAATGTTTTATAAAGCTAGTTTATAGCAGCCAAGATGTGCTCGCTCAGGATCTTAGGCCACAAGTGTAACAATATTCAGTAGTATTTCTTAGTAGTGCCTGAATCTCCAAATACAGTAAAAATTGGTGCCAATATGACTCTGAAGCAGGTTGGCAAAAAGCCTGTAGACAGCCCTACAGAATGCCACTTGGCACCTGCAATAATCGTATCCTGAAGCATTCCTGAAGGAAATATTATTACTGTCTATTAAACATAACATGTGCAGGAAGACATGGTAATGCCATCAATTAATGAAGTTCAGGAGATCCTGAGCCAGTTTCAGTAAGTTGCTGTGAGCATAAACTGGCAGACATTTTGTGTTGATGACAGAAGAGTAGCAGCATTGAGTCAGCCAAGGACAACTTTGAGAAAAAAGTATGATGGCTCACTTCACGGTAGGGCTTCGGTCCTGCTTAAAGTTACGTGTCTCAGAAGGGCAGAAGCAGTAAGCGTGTGCTAGGTCCGCGGCCCTGGGACAGTTCATGGTCTGGCTTATTTGTCAACAGCACCACTGAATGCTGTAACACCCTCTTTGCTATACACCTCCACCTCTGTTCCCATCAGACAATTCTCTTGGTGCGTCACAATAGCACTTATTTGACAGCTCCTCCAGTCCTTAAGCAGATAGAAGAAAACACCACATCCCCAAGCACGGACGTAAGTAGCTTCAGGGTTTCATTTAGTTGTGCCAGTAGTTAATGGCTCTCGAGAAGCTGTTCTGCTGACAAGTTCAGTCCCAGATCCAGAATGAATCCCAGAATGAATCCCAGAACCATGAGGACCAGAAGCAGCTGACACAAGGGCTCATCTTACACCCAGGCAGGAACAGCATCAGCTTAGATCTTGAGACCCTTTTAGGGATTCAGGCAGTGCAAAAGGAAACATAAATTGGTCTGGATCTTCAACCAGAAAATGCCGACCGTGCATCTCTTTTACTGACAGGAACTTGCGCACCATTTACTGCAGCTATGAATTTTGCACTTCAGGTCCAAAATCTTTTCAGGACCAGCCCTTGTGCAATGGAGGGTGTTACTGATCATCACACTTGACACTTGAGCCCAAACTATGAGTTCCACTGTGACTAAATGCAGGAAATAAAATAAAAATACAGAAAAGTTGTGGAGACACTTGGTCCCTGAGTTTTACTGTATGTTTATCAATCACCTTTCGGTGTGTATATATATCTGGAAGGGCTGGGGCAATAGTCTTTTTATTGTTAGCAGTGTCTCAAAGCACAAAAATTATTTACCTTGAGGAAGGAGTCAGAGGGAGAAAAGCTCCTTCGTTCAATTAAACTGCTTGGCCCATGCTGAATACAAGCTAGAGATTACTGCAAAGAACATGGAGTAGAGCAAGCTTGAGATTTAAGTAAAATAAAGACACTTGGGAGACGCAGAGTGAAGTGGGCCATTACAGACATACGTAATTCTTTCTTCTAGCTTGAGGGTTAAAATAAGGGGCTCAAACATCCCTGTTTCTCTAGATTGCTTGGAAAAAGGAAACCTGTGAGGTTTCTACTATTTCCACAAAATTGGATTATTGATTTCGTTTACCTGTCTAACTTTTAGTTCATGTAACTGTCCCCAGTTTTGCTCATGGTGCATTTGTACACAGCCTTAGTGCAGTTTAAACCAATAAATTGGTTTCATTTTATACACTCTTTTCCCTCTTCCCTCATTGTGAAGAGAGCAATACCATGCACTCATCCTGCTGATGGGACAATCATACCATTGACCTCTGGGCAATACATTCTACCTTCCAGCTTGAGCCTGTGAGACAGATATCGCCTATGCCACTTTACCCTATGCAAATCCATGTGCTGCCAAGGACAGTATTACAGACATAATTTGCAGCATGAAACCAAAAAGGTGAAAGCTTGGATGAGAGCTTTGTAATTGGAAATGGGGCCTTAGGTCCTTAAAAATATGGATCGCTAATGCAGAACAACACAGGCTCAGAGAATATGCCTGGTTCACAGAGGGAGAAAACAGAGTATCAAGTTATTACAATGCATGTCACAGAGAACTGTGAAAAGCATATGTGCTTGATAGATTGCGTGTGATTAGAATGAAGGCCTTAGGCACGGAAACCTATCTATTAAATATCATTCTTTCTTTAGTCCTAGTAATATAACTATCAAACCTTAGAGTAAACTTCATTTGTTAGGTGAATGACCCATGTGTCTCATCTGCTTGGTTTTTTCACACATGCAGAGGTGAATCATCATTACACATTATTAATTGGAATGATGGACGGGTTGCCACTCCCTCCATATTCACTGCCTGCTCACGCACGTGCTCTGCTTTACTGTCACCTAGGGAACACGGAGTAACTGGCCAGAGAGATTAGTACATGGACTTAATTTGTGTGCTCCACCCAAGGAGACTGGCAGACATTTGGGTTTGGGGATTTTTAATAGCCATCTAAAAAAAATAAAATTAAACAAGTTGTGAGTGGACAGGGCAGGGGTACTGAATGTATCTGAGGAGGAGCATGTCTGTAATTGCACAAGAAAGTGAAGAGATTGCAGGTGAAAATGATCAACCCAAAACATTTATCGGTGGACAGCAACTCCTGACTGATTTCCCCTTTTTAGTTGGGAGTGAGGGGTTATTATTATTTTCCTCCTCAGTTTGTTCCCACCCTCTGTTCTCATAGGTTTACATTTCAGCACAGCCTACTGGCATCCCGTTCCCAGAAATGCACTTTTCCTCTGCCAAGAACAAACATGCAAAGCAGAAATGCTCCTTCTCCCAGTGTGTACCCTCTGGGAGCTGGATTTTCTAGCTTTTGGAAAATCACAGCTTCTGCTAGTGAAGGGAGATGGGGATATGCACTTTGCTCCTCTGATGCCGTGCTCTGCCCAGGTTTCTCTCAATAAATATTTGCAAGGCAATTCAAAAAGCTCTAGGTCCATTATCCACAGTTGGAGTACTTAAGATTAATAGAATTAAAGTCTCTTTAAAAAATCCTGAAGAAAAGAGCTCAGAGGAGACAGGAACTGGTTTTTGCTTGAGCACCGTCTGAGTCATACCATGTTTAGTTTGGGTGTTTGATACATCATAGCATCTAAGCCGAAAAGACAGCTGTAGAATGAGTGGCAGGTTAACAAAGACTGGAGAAAAATAATGCAGAAAAAGCACTAGATTAATGTTGAGAAGGTAGAAAAAAGTCCTCAAAACTGCAGTGTTGCCAACAAGATTTTATTACAAATCTTGTAGTATGTAGTGGGGTTTTATTCTGAGAACTCCAGTTGTGGAATCAAAAGATGACAAAAGAAGATCAGCTTTCATTTTTAATTAAAACATTCCTAGCCCCCATCAGAAAAAACTTGAAAACATGACCAAAGGGTATCCCTTGGAAATCAAAACAGAAAAATAAAGAACCCAAATTTTTTATTTTATTTTACTTTAGTTTAGAATTTCCCCCACCATGAGTTATACCCAATTTCTATGCACTGTTGGCCTTTCACCTCTAAATATTTCTGCCTCGTGGCAGAAACAGACAAAGAACCATTCAGCTAAAAAATAACTACAGATGTTTCGGAAACTGCAGCCATTCCATTTTGGCAGCAATTCATAATCAGAATTTTCTGATTATGTCCCTTGTAACATTAAACCCCCTAAACTAGAATATGCACATGCTGATCTATATAATAAACTCTCTTCTCTGGAGCTCATTTACTGAGGTCAACTTTCTTACATACTAGAACACCATAGCAAAGCAAACTGCAATCAGGGGGGGAAAAAAAGAAAAGGGAAAAAAAAAGAACTTCCAGCCAGTCAGCTTATACAACAAGAAGTATGGAGATAAAGCAGTGTTTTTCCCTAGACCCACACATTCAGTAAGTCCCACCTCTTTGCTTGATCCCTTCCTAATAAAATCAGCAAAATTAACCTCCAATCACAGCTAGAAGCTTGTCTTTTCCAAATATCCTAAATCTTTACTTTTTTTTTGGTTCTTCACCAAGATAAATCAGTGTTCACTCCTGTAGTTTCACACACAGATGACAACAGCAGCATCAAGAGACGGAGGAGCACGACACACCCCAACATTTCTATCAGCTATAGCTAACAAATAGGATTCTTTATCAATGAAGCTTCAAAGCTTTTGCAGCAGAAAAGAAGAAAACACCACGATACAACAACCAGGAATAGAAAATCTTAAGCAGGTAGAGTCTCCACAGGGACCTTTTCAAACAGAAAATGTATTTCATTTGTGGAATAACCCTAGGATGAGCTATGTACTGTAGTCTAACCATTAAACACTTACACAAGTCTTTCAGAAACTAACAGATATTCCTTTTATGAGCAAAGACAAGTGTCATTCAGCCTTTTTAGACACCTATAAAAATTCAGATAATTTTAAGCTATTTTAATAGCTGCCTGGCAATTTTATTAATACACTCTGCTACAATGTGATCCTGTTTCCTTCACAAAAAGACTGACTCATACCATCAATTTTTACACACACTAAGGTGCACGTTGCTAATGCTTTCCTCTTGATTAGTAAGAAAAGAAAACGTATTGTACTGACCAGAAGGAACAGAAAGATCTCTGCAGGATTTAACACAAACTGTCTCAGCCCACAGAGATCCTGTCTCAAAATGATCTGTGGAAGCTTTAATGATTTACTCAGTGTAAACTGACAGACTGAACTACAGAACCTGCCCAGAATCAATTCTGTGGCTCAAATCCTGGCTGCAGCCATAGAAGACAATGAATTTTAAATTTTAATCTTGGCAACAACTGAATATTTTACATCATCACAAAAAGAGCATACCTATAATAAGTACAATCTTTGCAGAAGAAGAGCCTAGGTCTATGACAGGTATAGTTTATTAAAACGGGGCTTCACTGACAGAGCCAAATTCAGGGAAATTTATACAGCACCTGCTGACTCTGCCTGACTCTCACCAGTGCCATCAGCATCTCACTTTCTGGCACACTAAATTCACACACAAATGAAAAGTTACACGTGCATTTGATATTACAAATGTATGCATAATAGTTCTTGTAGGAATATCATTACTAAACCACCTACACAAGATGTTGAATTTCGTGATGGTTGTGATTTTTTTGTTTGTTTGTTTGCTCTTTTTCTTGAAAAAGCTGCAAAAATAGCATGAACCTAGATTGTTACCTCAGGCATTCTGCAGAGCAATATGCCAAAGCACCGACATACTGAGTGTTTGCAAATTTTAAGTTTGGGACTGACTATGTGCCAATCCCTCTTCAGCTGTGGGCACTTGATCCTGCACCAAAATCGCTGTTGACCTTTTCTGGTATTTATGATGTCAGTATGGATTTTTATCATTGTTTGAGCTCCTGACACAAAGCAAACAGCTTCTATAGCATGTTTTTATTCATGCAAAGTATGAATATGGGAATCTCAGTCTTCCTATCAAGCTTGCCATTTCTCCTTCTTGGATGCTCGGTTAATGGAGGTAGGTGATTCTGCCCGATTGCCTTCATCAGCTTTCCAGAGAAGACTTATTTGCACAGATGAACACTAATTGTAGCTTATATCCTCTGGATGACTTAATCTACAACTAGAGTTATTTGAAATACACTAGTTACGTACAAGCCAGTCTCTATTGTTTAAGGTACTTAAAGTCACCGAGGCGATCAGCTCCAGCGCAGGCGCGTTTCGCAGCGGAGTGGGGAATCGTGGCGTTCGGGGCAGGGGGTCCTGAGCTGGGGAAACCCCCGGGGAGCGCAGAGACCCGCCGGGAATCCGCAGCTCTCACGAGGGAGAGCGGCTGATGAGGCGCGGGCAGGGCCAGGAG
>NW_010972537.1:1397624-1397887 GCF_000737465.1 Haliaeetus leucocephalus
CTGGAATGCATTGATGAGAGCTTTCTTCTCCAAGTGATAGAGGAGCCAATGAGGAGAGGTACTATGCTGGACCTTGTTCTCACCAACGAGGAGGGGCTGGTGGGGAATGTGAAGCTCAAGGGCAGCCTTGGTTGCAGTGACCATGAAATGGTGGAGTTCAAGATCCTTAGGGCAGTGAGGAGGGCGCACAGCAAGCTCGCTACCCTGGACTTCAGGAGAGCAGACTTTGGCCTCTTCAGGGATCTGCTTGGGAGAGTACCATG
>NW_010972537.1:1398929-1402307 GCF_000737465.1 Haliaeetus leucocephalus
TGGATAAGGAATTGGCTGGATGGTCGCACTCAAAGAGTTGCGGTCAATGGCTTGATGTCCAAGTGGAGACCAGTGCCAAGTGGCGTTCCTCAGAGGTCAGTATTAGGACCGGTGCTGTTTGAGATCTTTGTCGGTGACATGGACAGTGGGATTGAGTGCACCCTCAGCAAGTTTGCCGACGATACGAAGGTGTGTGGTGCGGTCAACACACTGGATGCCATCCAGAGGGACCTTCACAGGCTTGAGAGGTGGGCCCATGCGAACCTCATGAAGTTCCAACAAGGCCAAGTGCAAAGTCCTGCACATGCGTTGGGGCAATCCCAAGCACAAATACAGGCTGGGTGGAGAACAGATTGAGCGCAGCTCTGAGGAGAAGGACTTGGGGTATTAGTGGATGAAAAACTGAATATGACCCAGCAATGTGTGCTTGCAGCCCAGAAAGCCAACCATATCCTGGACTGCACCAGAAGACGTATGGCCAGCAGGTCGAGGGAGGTGATTCTGCCCCTCTACTCTGCTCTTGTGGACCAACCTGCAGTACTGCTTTCAGCTGTGGGGCCCCCAACCTAAGAAGGACATGGACCTGTTGAAGCGAGCCCAGAGGAGAGCCACCAAGATGATGAGAGGGCTGGAGCACCTCTCCTATGAAGAGAGGCTGAGAGAGTTGGGGTTGTTCAGCCTGGAGAAGAGAAGGCTCCAGGGAGACCTTATAGCGGCCTTCCGATGAGGAGAGGCTCTTTAACAGTGAGTGTAGTGACAGGACAAGGGGTAATAGCTTTAAACTGAAGGAGGGTAGATTTAGATTAGATGTAAGGAAGAAGTTCTTTACTGTGAGGGTGGTGAGGCACTGGAAGAGGTCACCCAGAGAAGTTGTGGATGCCCCATCCCTGGCAGTGTTCAAGGCCAGGTTAGATGGGGCTTTGAGCAACCTGGTCTAGTGGAAGGTGTCCCTGCTCATGGCAGGGGGGGTTGGAACCAGATGGTCTTTAAGGTTCCTTCCAACCCAAACCATTCTATGATTCTATGAAAATATTCATTGTATCAGCTAGCTGGACTAACAAGTGGTATTAGGACATCACTGTTCAATATAGCCTCTGAGTTACAACATGTATTTAGAAATACCATAATGCCCTTAGATGTGGCATTCAACCTAACACAGAGTCCCTCAACACTGATCTCAACAGGGATTATTGAGGTCTCATTTGAGGGTCTCAGCTGTGACTCATACATAGCAATGGCCTAAAGGAACCAGGCAGACACAAGAATTGTCACCCGACACTAGGGAAAGACCAAAGACCATCTCTTGCTATTTATAGATACAGCACCCAGCACAAAAAGACTGTGATCCTGATTGGAACTGCAACCTTAACACAAATAATTACGACAACGATTGTACTTGGGTCCAAAATATATTCACAATACTGTTTACAATGAATGCTCTTGAGAATCTGTATTTAACACACAGTTAAAGTCAAAATCAGAAGTTTGAAAAAAAGAACCCACATTTCAGTACCAAGTGTTTGGGTGAGCAAGAATAAAAAAACCAATTAGCTGATGTGGCCTTTAAAAGAACTTTAAGATTGATGGCAGAGAGCATAGCTTTGGACTGGTTCTTTTCTCAGAAGAATTTACAAAATTTCTGCAATAAAAGCATATTGGTTACACTAATCCTTGCTGTCTGAAACACTTTGCAGCACTTCATCCAAGAATGCGTATGATCTACAGACCCACTCTTCTGCCCTTAGGCTAGATGCTTTCTCAAGTTTAGAACTGTCAAAATCCAGTGAAAGATGAATAGAAAACATAATCAGTGTCAACCAAGTCACAGAAAACATGCATGACAAGTTATCTTCACCAGACTGGCTGCAGACTCACACCTTTGAAGTCAATATTTTGGAGGTATATATTTGTCCTAGAGAAACAGACTGCTTATCTTTGGGAGAGCAAGAGAGAATGAGGCTAAAGCAGAAATGTCCAAATCCCAGCTGAGAAGCTGGTTCTGACTCTTGAAATTTAAGTTACTGGTTCCCAAAGACATATTTATGCATAGAGATTGAAGCTTGCATATAAAAGGAATAATAATTATACAACCCCCAGTAACTGCTAGGAGAAATTTATAAATGTTACATTGCTTGAGACACTGTTTCAGGCTACCAAAGAGAGGTGTGAATTTCTCCCAGAGCCTAAGGTTGCCACTTCAAAGAAGAGATTTTCAAATAAAATCACATACGTACAGCCCTTATTTGTGCACTCAGTTACAGCATAGTTGGGTCATTTATTGTAAGGGTGTATACAATGAGCTTATCAGAAAAGGGCAGAAGAGCAATAATTTACAAAGGAATCCTACTCTCTTTTTTTTTCATCTACACAGCAAATGTAATAGTAGCTTTACCACCTAAAATATCAAGTTGCTATGTAAGGGTCTTTCAGCAGCTCTTAAGATGACTGGAAGAAGAACCTTTGCAGAACAAGGATACTGGGTATCACAGGTGCTATTTAAAACATACTTTGGGCCTTTCTACACAGCAAATTGAACCTGGTTAAACTGCAAGACAATCCTGAATCTGAGTTTCTTCCAAGCGTGGTGTCCTAGAAAAAGGGAATCTGAGCTACTGGTCTCTCTTTGTCACTATTTTTGTTGGGAAGAAAAGTCTTCCTGGGCACAGAAAGAATCGCAGACTCTAGGACCTTCTCTCTATCTGTGTGGCCGTAATTTGGAAGAGGCTGTGCTGGACTGTCTTATCAGTTATCCTGCAGCAACCCACAGAAGGAAGCTCTTGTCTTTCCTGCACTGATGTGACAAGTTCTTCTGCTTGTCAAACAACATCCTGGTGCAAGCAGGTTTATAATGGCCACTTCTAGTCAACAGCTGGGTGTTTGAACATTTGTAGGAGAGCCTGTGGGTCTATAGCTGCCCTCCAAGCTGGGCTTGGGTACACTGTCAGGCTCCTTTGGAGAGTAGAAATTCCCTTCATAGGGGTTTTATTTCTCTTCTGTTTAAGTAATATTTCAACAAACACACTAGATTGTCACAAAGAAATCTTCATTAATTTACTTGGGACTTCTGAGGGAGAAACAAGGAGGGGATTAAAACCAGATCCTTTAGAGGAATATTTGGGGCTAATGACATGAGACATCCTTTGCATCTGTAGTAATGCTGGCAGGAAAAATAAAAAGACACTGAGGACAAATTGAGAATCACTGTATGATTTAAACCAATCTTTTACAAAGCAGTAAAAGAGCTACAGTATCTCTCCAACTCACTTGCCCTTGCTTTCCAGGATGATCCATTTCCATTGAGTCACAGAATCGTAGCATCATTTAGGTTGGAAAAGACCTTTAAGATCATCAAGTCCAACCATTAACCTAGCACTGCCA
>NW_010972537.1:1404712-1413039 GCF_000737465.1 Haliaeetus leucocephalus
TAGAATATTTCATCTGCCTCTTCATTGTGGTTGGGTGGTCTATAACAGGCTCCCACCATGGTATCTGCCTTGTTGGCTTTCCCCCTGATTCTTACCCATAAAAACTCAACCCTGTCATCACCATCATCACGCTGATCTTTGCCTAATGGGACTGCACCCTATGATATAGGCTGGAGAACAAGCTTGGGCTTGGACACTTTCATTTCTCTGTCCTCCCCAACATTTAGGATCACTATTTTGGGCGTATGTACCTTCCAAAGTCCTCTCCCACCCTGCTCAACTCCTGGGGCTATGGGATTGTCACATTAATTCTTTCTTTGTGCATGGCTGTCTGAGACATGAGCAGATGTAGACACTGACCAATTTATTGCCAGGACTAAAAAATTGTGGAGAAGCCAGTGGTCAGCTGGAATTAAAAAGACAGACTGGACAACTTACAAAATCACACATTTGGGAGTTGTGATACATATGTTATGAGGTCTGGCAGTAGCACAGGAATTCTGTCTCCATGTGTAAGTTAGAGCTTTTCACAGCTATGGTCAGCTGAACAACCTTGCCTAGCTCTATGGAGACTGACTTAGACCCACTTTTTTATTTCCAGCAATTATCCTTCTCCATGTTTCCATATTTTCTGTCTGTATTTTTTTCAATCTTGGGCCTGCCTCTGCTCTGTATTCCTTTCTTTACTAGCAGTCTTTACGCTTGGTTTCTTTCCCCAGTAAAAAAAAAGGGACTTCCACTGAAACTATAGCAGAAAATATAAGCAAGGAGATGATCCCCCTCATTGTCTCAATTCAGACCTTGCTGTCATTGACCATGCAGTGCTCTATGCCCAAGTTCAGTTTATACACATTTCTTTACCTGCTACATCATGCTAATACACCATATTCAGTAAAACATTACTATTAAAGGGACAGTAGCACACAACGAGAGAGTACAACAGCACAGCATTACTCCCTATGCATACATTTATGTAAATTATGGTTGTCAAGGTATACGTTTACATGAAACTCAAGGTTCAGGGTAGGGAAAGGCTCGGTGAAGAGGTTTGAACAATACCTGAAAAGGAAGAAAAACTTTATATTCCTTAAGGAAGCCAGTTTGTGAATAGTTCAGTTAAGTAAGAAGATGATTGCTTCTGGCCTGCTGAAGGGACATCAGTGCTTCCAGAGGGGGGAAAGGAAACAAATGCACGGAGAAGCCGAGCACTAGAACCCAGTCCTTGACTGTAGAGCTGAAGATAGTAAGGTCCTGCCCGTTAGCTGGGTACTTGCAAAGGCAAAGAGGCCTTGGGGATTTCAGCATGGGATAAGTACAGTAAATGTGCTCTCTTTTCTGTCACCTTTCTAACAGAGTGGTATGCTTTCGCTTCTGTAAATAAATACTCCCATTTGCTTAGGCTGACTTTGCTTGAGGTGATTTTAAGAAAGCTGATGGTATGCATCAAGGTTACACTTTTACGGGGCTGTAAACCTTCAAACAAGGATACTGGAATGCCTCTGTGCTTACCAGCACCGCAATACCTATTCTGAGGGCAAGAGGAGAACAATAGGGCATGTCTCTGACTCTGAAAAGCTGGCAACACTGGAGCCTGGGAGAATTAAATGGTTTTAGCAGTGTGTTAGCCAGGAAAGTGCTCTGGCTTGTGACAGGGTAGTGGGGAACTTTTTTGTGATCATCTCCTTACACAGTCACTCTGAAAGTCTCCTTTCTTGGTCAAACTATCAAGGAAATTTTCAAGGAGCTTTAGGAAGTGGCGATAGGTAGAGAAAACTACTTTAGGTGGATACTTCAAATTCAGAACCCTTTCTCAACTCATTAAGAGGAGCAAGCAGTAACTCATTTCTATTCACGTGTATAACTGCCCCCTTCATCCTCCTCCCTGGTCCAAGTATGATCCTAACTTCATTCATTTTCAGTGGTAACATGGACAAGTTACACTGAAAGTAATAATCAGGTTTTATTAATAAAAAGTAATATAAAACAAGTTCTTTCAAGTATTGAATACCAACAGGTACTGGAAGGGTACAACACTACAGCATCCTCGTAATTCTTTATCATCTACTGTATTGTCAAGCCCTCACCTATCGCAAATAATTAGACCAATAAAACAAACTACATAATCAGTGTTGTCAATCATTCTATATGGAACATTGTTGAGGAAAGAGCTCACAAACAGAAGAATTATATTCAAACACCAAAAATCAAAAGAGTGAAAACATTTATCAAATCTCAGATAGGCCTTTTACCCCCACTGTACTGTTTGCTTTACCATTCTCCCTCCCCCTCAAATAAAGACAGTAAAAAAATCATTAGAATACCTTTGAACTTGTGAAAGACGGCCCATAGCTCAGCAATGTCAGTGGCAAATGTTATGTCTGTGTCGAGGACAATGACTCGCTCAAGATTGGAAGGTAGAGTCTTAGTCAGAACCAACTTCATCAGCCCGTAAATCCCAGAGTAGTGTTTGTTGGGGATCCAAGACACTTCCGACTGACAGGAAATGGGAAGTGGGAAAGAGGAAGAAAAAATAATCTTCATTAGAGAGAGAAACTCTTCCTGACACTAGTTTCTTGTAATAGTGGAGGATCTCTGAGGTGGAAACAGTAATCTAAAATCCTGCTTTTAAATTAACTTCAGAAGCTCTGAAATATGGTCAAGTTTCTGAAAGCTTGAAAAAAAATATTCTTTGAGGCAACTGCTTTACACAATATAATTAAAATTAGTTGAGCCTTTCCAATCTGGTACAATCCATTCTGAGACATCCAAGTATCCTGATAAAATTGAAATATATTTTTGTCGTGGTTTAACCCCAGCCAGCAACTAAGCACCGTGCAGCTGCTCACTCACTTCTCCCTACTCCCAGTGGGATATGGAGGAGAATCGATAAAAGAGAAGTAAAACCCATGGGTTGAGAGATGAACATTTTAATAATGAAAATAAAAACAATTATGATAATAACAATAATAAAATATAATAATAATAATAACAACTGTAATGAAAAGGAATATAATAAAAAAAAGGGAAAGAAATAAACCCAAAGAGAAGTGATGCACAATCCAAATGCTCACCCCCCAATGAACAATGCCTGAGCAGCGATCCGTGCCTCCCAGCCAACTCCCCCCAGTTTATATACTGAGCATGACTTTCTACGGTATGGAATATCCTTTTGGCTAGTTCGGGTCAGCTGTCCTGGCCATGCTCCCTCCCAGCTTCTCGTACACCTACTTGCTGGCAGAGCATGGGAAACTGAAAAATCCTTAACCTAGGATAAGCACTCCTCAGCAACAACTAGAACATCAGTGTGTTATCAACATTATTCTCACACTAAATCCAAAACACACTGTACCAGCTACTAAGAAGAAAATTAATTCTATCACAGCTGAAACCAGGATAATTCTTAATCCAAAACTTCAGGTGTATCGTACCTTGCTTTCATTTTCAAATGAAAAAAACACCTTTTGTGTTTGCCATTTCCAAAATTTTCTGACTCTGAAGTAACAAACATAATTTTGTTCCTTTTATTTCTTACAGATTTGGAGGTCAGAATTTCAAAAGGCCAGTCATTTGGAACAATGGGCCAGAAAATTTCAAACAAATTGTTTCTTACAAACTCAAATTTTCCTTAAACCTTACATCTTTAACTTATAACTACTGACATCACAGAGGCATGCTCAAAAGTGGAAAAAGTGGCAGAACACTTTTAGCCACAATTTTGTTTGCTATATATAGAAAAGGCAAAACCAAACGTTTACATTTCTTCCGTAAGGGCTACACAAAACATTTCTACAGCTTCTAAAATAAACTGGGAGACTAAACCCAATATTTCATTGTGCTACTGGCCTAGGATGTTCCATAAGCTACGTTTAATTTTCTTTCTGAGAGACTCGAGTTCTCAAATATCAAAAGTCACTGCTGAAAGTTGGATATAGAAGTTTTTGAAAAGTTCCTATTGCCCTGTCTGAAACTCCTCGTTTAATGTTCTAAAGGGCATGCACTACAATTCCCGGATTTTAAACTTTCCCTTGAGTCATGCTCCCATTAACTTCAATTAGTATTTTGTCTATAGGGGACCTGAATGAGACACATTTCAGGATTTGCCCTGGCATGTTATACTTTGGAGAAAGTAGGCAGAAACGAAGTGCATTCATAAAGCTGAGAAGATTTATTCTGTTGTTTAACTGTCTCATATCTATTCACTGGCATTGTAAAGTTTATTATGTGAAACAGCTTTTGCACAGAAGAGCTCATTTCCTCCAAAATCCTTCAAGAAAACCTTCCCATAAGAGAATGGGTTCCTAAACATTATTTGGAAGTTGGAAGAGTGGTCGAAGAAACGCTAATAATAGCTCCTTAGACCGCATTTCTTTTTGAATATAAAGTAACAAGGCCTCTGCTGATGTAAGCTGACCTGCTCTTTTCCCTTTAAAATGGCACACAACTTTCTTCTATGTTCTCAGGGTTCCTGTACCAGGGCAGAACTTTCCCCCACTGCTAAGTTCATTAAAAACACTGAGGGTAGTGGAGCAAACCTTTAAGGAGAAAGGCAAAATTTTAAGGGGAAAGGGAGAAAAAGCAGTTTATCTTAAAACAACCCCAAAACAGAAAGTGCAAACTGAAGTGTGAAGTTTTGTTTGTTTTTTTTGAAAGCTACCTCAACGTGGCAATCCATTTGTGTGTTCCGTTCTCTGTGCATATAATTCATATGTAATCCTTTGCATATAGAATTTGGCTGGCATTATCTCCCACACATGTCTGTGTATTATTTACTTGTGCTCTCTATAGTATTTGCACTGTAGAATGCCAGAAGTAACACAAGCAAGGATTGCTAGGACCCTGGTATAAAACACTATCAAAGAAATTAGAGAGGGAAGTTACACACAGCCTGGTTTAATTTATGAGTCTAAAGAGTCATAATTCTTATTTCATTCTTTCTTTCTTGCTCTCTCTGTAATTTGTATGGTGCTTAGAAGACAAATCTAGTTTCTGTCTCCCAGATACATGCCAATAATAATAAGTCTCTAGTTATATAGAAAAGAACCTCAATGCTCCCCAGAAATGTCTTCTATGTGTGTAACACAGATAATTTCAAACCCATACCCTCAAAACTCTAGTTATTTGTGGTTCTAGCTCTCCCACATGATGGCCCTAGGAATGGACCATCACATCAAGGTATAAGCAAAGCAGTATTTACCCTGCTTGCCCAAACTCTGTGTATCATTCTGAATCTGCCACTTGACGTCCTTGTGCCAGACCAGCCATGGAGATCAGCTCTCTAGTCATACTGACATGGTAAAAGAATTAAAGTAATTTTACAGACTTGAGCTTACTTTTATGATTACCCGTCCCTATGTTATTAATTTTGGATGGCATGTCCTTCATTTTATTAGTCCAAATGCAATATCGCTCCAGAATAACTCCTAATATGCTTATGCAAATAAGCCTAATAAGGCAGGGATTCAGATGTTGCATGAATAGCCTGAGACAAGCAGGGAAAGTAAAAGTTGGCTGGAAAATTAAGTCACTTTCAAGGAGCCATTACTTTCTTTGCTCTTAGGATTCCCAATATCTAATAAGCCATGTATCACTGCAGAGAGGAGATCCTTGCCTGGTAGTTCCTTCCGATCTGGCACACAGAAGCCAAAAGCCTGCCCTCCTGAAGCCTGATGTCTGAAAGGATTGCTTTTAAAAATGAAAGGAGCAGTCCTTATTCCAAATGGTCCACCACAGCTGGCTAGTACGTGTTTGATTTGAGCATACGTTGAAGCTTGAACTGTCAATCGGTTCAATGTATCTGAAGTTTTCTTTCCTCTGATGCAGAGTTGACTAAGACATAAACAGGGGTCCTAATTAGTCCCCAGCATAATTTCTTCACAGCTCTGCTATACATTAATAATGTAACTGTTCCAAATTCATGCCAAGGAAAACTCCTTACGCTACACAACAGCACTGTGAAGGCTCACTCTCTCTGGGTATTACATGTAGCCTTACTAAAAGAAATACAAGAACACTATGGTTGAATAGGTCCTTAGTAGTTAAGAAGTGCCAGTTTGAGATAATTAAAGTTGCCTAAGCACAAACTCTTGCAAAATTCTGCAACCTCCAAGCTGTCTACTTTGATATAACTGGTAACATTTAGCCATTTCATTTATCTAAATATAGTCTAAATATTTTCTGTAAGTCTTAATACATTTTTTTTTCTCTAGCATAGTTAAGATGGTCCATATATGGAATGTTTGTGAATCATTTGCTTTACAAGCTAGATCAGAGTTGTCTTCAGAGAACAAATACTCCCAGAAGATACAGCAGGAACAGAAAAAAACAGAGTTAATAAAAGAGGAAAGTGAAACAAAATAGTGTGACATACTTTGCCATTTCTATAATTCTCAGTTCAGCAGAAATAGCACACCTTGGATCTCTAACTCTCAAGATATGGATTTTTGCTCATGAGAAGAGAGTAAAGAAAGACATTTAGCTGGTGCTGACAGTGACTCTTTTAAGTAAGCTACGTGAAATATTATCTTCTCACTAAAGATCTTCCATCAGAACCATCTTTATTCTTTCCATAATTGAAGACTGAAAATAGACTAAATTATCTAAATTATTTCATGTTTCTGGCTGTGAATATAGAAATTACATGCCCATGAGTATGCACGCTGTACACAACTGATCACTCCGGTAAATGCCAGAGAAGCAGGAGCACCACTTTCCATGTCCAGTGATACTTTACCAGCACCTTGTCTTCCCCAACTATGCTTTGACTATCTCTGGGAAAAGCTTGCTAAACCACAGTGGCTGTACACAGCCTAACTAAGCCTTCTCACAGTTGCTACCACTGTATAAATGTTCATTACAGTGATTTTTTTTCCCCTAAGTATGCTATTTTTTTCCCCCACAAACAGGTGATGGGGAAATTTGCCCAGGTTTCCCAGGTGAATACCGATTGCTCTGTAGCTGCAAGTGAAATCTGCACATGGGCAGGTATCTTGAGCCTCTTTGAACGGGCTAGAGACTTGGTCATGTAGACTTAGCAGAGAGCAAATTTGGAAAACACTACCAACATGAACAGAATGACAGCAGGAACAGTGACCAACAGGAAAGGACAAACAGCTTTATGGGTGCCTCTACCATGTAAGATCAAAAGTCCACTGGGCTCAGTAGACAGCATCTGACAGTGGATGGTGGCAGGTGCCTACTGAAGAATACAAACCCAGGGAAATTCTACAGCGATACTGCCCCCATATATACTCCCATCCTCTGGCAATTTGCACCAAATTTTGGAACTAGAGGTGTTATTTTTTTCGTTAACAGCTTTTGATGGATTTTTCATCTGTCAATTTGGTTGGTTTTTGAAACCCTGTACGTTTTTAGCAACCACAACATCCTGCAGCGAAGAGTGCCACAGCCATATTTACAACTCCTGCTTGTTTGGACCCAGCTATCTACCCATTTAATTTGGGTCACATTTGTTTTCACAGAGCTACCAGAACAGCAAACCCATTTCCCTCCAGTCCCTTCATTGTTTTTGTGGCCCTTGGCTGGACTCCCTCCAGTGTCTCCATGTCTCTCTTGCACTGAGGAGCCCAGAACTGGACCCAGCACTCCAGGTGTGGCCTCACCAGCGCTGAGCAGAGGGGAAGGATCACCTCCCTCGACCTGCTGGCAGCATTCCTTCTAATACAGCCAAGGGTACCATTAGCCTTCTTTGCTGCAAGGACACATTGCTGGCTCATGTTCAACCTGGTGTCCACCAGGACCCCCAGGTCCTTTTCTGCCACGCTGCTTTGCAGCTGGATGGCCCTCAGCATGTACTGCTGCATGGGGTAGTTCCCAGGTGCAAGACTTTGCACTTCTCCTTGTTGAACTTCATAAGGTTCCTGTGTCGTGGTTTAACCCCAGCCAGCAACTAAGCACCACGCAGCCGCTCACTCACTCCCCCCCCATCCAGTGGGATGGGGGAGAAAATCAGGAAAAGAAGTAAAACTCCTGGGTTGAGATAAGAACGATTTAATAGAACAGAAAAGAAGAAACTAATAATGATAATGATAACACTAATAAAATGACAACAGTAGTAATAAAAGGATTGAAATGTACAAATGATGCGCAGGGCAATTGCTCACCACCCACCGACCGACACCCAGCCAGTCCCCCGAGCGGCGAAATCCCTGCCCCCCACTTCCCAGTTCCTAAACCAGATGGGACGTCACATGGTATGGAATACACTGTTGGCCAGTTTGGGTCAGGTGCCCTGGCTGGGCATGAGAAGCTGAAAAATCCTTGACTCTAGTCTAAACACTACTTAGCAACAACTGAAAACATCAGTGTTA
>NW_010972537.1:1413090-1499110 GCF_000737465.1 Haliaeetus leucocephalus
TCCTGTCAGACCCTCGTGTCTGTTAAATAACATTTTTTTCCATTTTCTTAAAATAATTCCTCACTGTCCCACAGAACATATAGCACCGTAGCACCCCCTGAGCTACAAAAAGTGCTTCCTGTTCAGCGTGGTAAGATGAGGGAAGTTTGGCTGATGAAGTGTTTTCCCTGGCAGCATGTCCTCAAACACTTTGGACTGGAAAAATGCAACCTTCAATACTGTATTGATTTTCTCACTACATTCACTGCATCTTCCTAGATATGCCTGGAAAAAAATCAATCAAAATAATCTTCAGCTATGACATAATATCCCCATCCCCACTCCAAATAAAAGACACCCTTTCTACTCAGCTGACTTCACAAAAGCACCACTAAGGCCAGTATCTCGCAAGAGCCTGACGGTCAGACTGGCTGGGTTGATGCACCAGGCTGAGTAACAGCAAGCCTGGAGGCAGAAGGTGCCACTTGCACGCACCCATCTCAGAGCTGGGCTGATCAATGGGATCAAATAGAACCAGATCCCACCACCACCTGGACCTAATGGCTGAGGATTCAATGTGGTGGGGAAACAGCCAGCAGCACACAGAAGGAGTCAGAAAAAAGAAAAGGCTGGGGGAAGTTGAAAAGGCAGTCTGTAGGTAATTCTGCCTCCCTAGAGCTTTCATGCCAGGTTTTACTATAAAAAATATCTGGCATCTAGAATATACTGATTGAAATAAAAAGAAACATGAATTAGGCTTTGTAATGAATGACTTGATGGATTTCCAAAAGTATTCGGCATCTACTTGCTCTCACCAACTTCAATATAGGCACTATCTTCCTGAAGATTGTATCAGTTGGGTGATAAACTAACTTCAGGATCTTAAAAAAAAAGCAAGCCAAGTAAAATAAAACAAAACTACCATGCCACAGCACAATCATAAAGAGTGTTGTAGATCTGCACAAATTGTAGCTGAATTGTTCTGAATTGTATCTGACACTGATCTGAAAAGCAGTGCAATCTACATGGTGTAAGAATTTACAGCTGGAGGGATCTCTGTGAATGAAGACCAGCCAAATTCTTTGGTAGCTGCTGGCTTCAGGCAGCCCTTACAAATGGCCCAGGCATGGGAAACAGCCCTGGAAATTCTGATGTGTGAATCAGATAACAATAAAAATTGTTATTTCCTCAGATTAGATAAATAACTTCCTAGACACAGTTGATAACTTGTTTTCACAGCTTTTTCATTACTTTTTAGTGCTTTGCTGCTTCTGTGAACACTAGAAGTAGCAAGATAGTTTATTTTTTTAAAATCATGTGACCTTTATTTAAGACAAAGCTAATAGAACTGCTGGCTTTCATGTCATTTCTAAACTGGAGGAAAATACTGTCACCATTTTAATGACGATCATATTACTAAGTTTTTTTGCAACACAAAGCATAAAAAGAGGGGGAAAACAAACAGTGTCGTATTGCTGGCACAGGACAGGAACTTTTCTTGATGCACAGTTTTTCTCATCACTGTTTTTTAATTTCACACATGGAGAACTTCATCCTACTGTGAATTTTTGCCATGCCTCTTCCCACATTCATGACAATTGAGTCACAATTCTAGCAGCACTAGCACAGATCAGGGTTAGTTTCAGGATAATTTTTCCCATTTCACACTGACCATGCCTCACAACATCTAAACTCTTTGCAGGGACATCTGGCTGACCCCTTTCTCACTCTCTTGCTTCCAGGAAAGCAGTATCAATATCTTGCTGTTGAGATTGGCTTAACTGAATCATTGAGAAGGAGGGCAATAGCAAGTTAGCTTTTAAATATGGGTAACATTCATGCCCGTCTTTAGCACACTGTATTTCTTTTTTACGGATAATAATAAAAAAAAGAATCAAAAGTGAGAGAGAGACCAATTTCAAGTGACCAAAGAGCCTGGGAGGAAGAAGGTGACTGTCACCTGTAATAGTTTCCTCAGGAGGAATGCCAAAAGGAACCTCCTTGCATCTCACTTTCAGAAAACCACTGCCTTTGCTCCATCCTTGCCAGGTATCCAGCAAACATTAACAGAAGAGCCTTATTTAAATGAAAACAGACTCTTCTGTTAATGTTTGCTGGATAACTTGTAACTTCAACCTTGAATTTCATTTTTTCCTAGGTGATTCACAGGTTTCGATTATACTGATATTCCACCCCCTCCCCCCCCAACAGGTCCTTACTATTTATATGAATGGTTGTCAAGGAAACCAGGAATCCAGCAAAGCTGGGTAACTTTTCTAGATTCTGGTGCCTGAGTATTTAAAGAAATAATAATAATTCACACTGAGAAACAACTGTAAGGAGATGGGAATTTATATATTTTTGCTAAAATTATTTTTCTATTTCTGCTGGCCTTTGCTGCTGTTGTTCTTACTCATCACAGAAGCACTGGTGACTTTAATAGAATTCTGTCTCATCTCTCGCTTTATGAACAGATGATATCTTCCACACATACATGCAACAAGTCTGGATACAAATAGCGGTGAGCAAAAAGGTTGAGACAGAAATGGATGATTATCTGAACCTCTGGGTCCTGGATAATGTAGAGCAAATGCAGAAACCATGGAGCAAGCCACAACTGGAAAGGAAGATTAGGTATTAAAAAGGCAGAACAAACAAAACCTCCCAAATCAGCATACAGCAAAGGAGAATAACTGCAAATTAATTCTCATCTCTGTAGCAAAGTCTGTAACACAGTCTGACTGATGCTGATGCTTGTTTTTCTTTTTTTTTTCTTTCTTTCTGAGTCTTTCACCAATACACACATATACACAAAGGGCAGACAAGTGGGAAAAACCTCATTTAAGAATGCTTCTTCAAAACAGCTTCCTTAATAACAAAATTAATTGAGGGTGCCAAGAGTTAAGCCATGCTCCGTGTTTGGAACCAACATGCTTTTATATGGATGAAACTGCAGACTAAAGTAAAATGGATATTTTTTTGTCTCTACCATTTAGGTAACAAGACATTCAGCCATACAGCTTCTTCAGAAAAGAAATGGCCAAAAAGTAATTCACCTCCTGGGATCTTTGAGGATTATCTCCCTCCCCTTAGGTCTTTGGCTGGGTTTCCTCCACAAGGTTTCCATTCCTCCCTCCTTGCTTAGCCCCACCAAACTCAAACAGCCAGTTTCCATTTGGCTCTGAGTCCTTTTCTTTACTCTCATTTGAGACATTCTTAATTTTCTCCACTGTTTCTTGCTATCTCTAAAATGCTGAATGCCCTCTTTTGTTTTTCTCTGTTCGTTTGTGCAAGATGAGACTGCAGAATAGAAAAGTCTGTGCAGACTCATTTAGTGCTGTTTCTTGTTCCTTTGGGGCCTTCGGCGTCAACTCCAGCTGTTTTCAGTGCAGCAGTCACGGGTGGAGGACCTACGAGAGTCAGAGCATCCTGGGAGAGGTCAGTGAGAATAAACCAAACACCAGCCTCCCAGTCCTACCTCTCCAGCAGAGGCAAAAGTGCAAGTCTTCCCTAGAAGATAAGCTTTTTTTTTTTTTTACCTTCCTGTCAGTGAATGAGTGAAAAGAGACACACAAGCTGGACTAGATAAAATGGCAGGAAGCCAGAGCTTTCTGCTAAAAGCTGACTGACAGGTAGATCTGCCTAGAATTTGGCCAGTGGTCAAAAGCAACTCATGGCTGCCCTTCTCACTTCACCTGTATGGAAAGATAAGAAAGATCAATTGCATGGTTTAATTGCTACTGAGCTCAATCAACAAGCTCTTTATACTAATCCATCAGGGAAGATACAAATCCATGAAAATATTATCATTGCCAGCTTTTTAATTTTAGTAACTATGCAAATACATGCACATTAGCTGCAGCCATTATATGTTCTGGCAAACTTCCATGCAGCTCTTGGGGTCAAAGTCCAGAGGCATCCAATCTGTATTTTGCACAAAGTCAGGATATTAAACAGGTGTCATCGAGACGCACTGTCCAGAATGAAAAGCAACACCATCTCCTGCATAAACACGTTATGTTGGATAGACAATAGCCTCAGCTCAGTGACAAAAGTGTACCTGAAGTGGGTTTTTTTTCCCTACTGGATTTTGTGCAAGAGTCCTTTTTTTAAGGATGATGAAAGAAGGTAGCAGAACAGTTACAATGACTATTACTAACCAAGTGATGCCTGGCAGGTTACTGCAGTCTAAAACATTAGTTATCATGTGCAAAAAAATCCCCAACCAAAACCCAAAAATGGTGAGGGAAGGACTTCTCACTCTTTTAAGACTGAAAGATCTCATGCAGTTTGTATCCAATACAAAACAGAATGTACTTCAATGCAACAGCCAGAGTTGCAGAAGATGATGATTTGTGGAAAGGATGTGGGAACGCAGCTTCCACCAGACCTCTAACATCCTAGTATGAAGTCAAAACACAGCAAATACAAACAAGAAAGAAGGATTCATTCTTATATTCAGGACAAAATCACTAGCTACTATCTGGCATCTCACCAGTAAAACCTCCTCTCTCCAGACCTAAACTTTTACTGTTTCTACCTTCAGAGCAAGAGTGGTGAAACTTCAACAGCTGAAAATGCTGCAGCAAGAAAGAGGCCATTAGTGGGTGGAACACACATCCAGCTGGTGGAATAAATGCCATATCCCATAAAGAATTATTAATTCTCTTATTTTCAGCAAAAGTAAAGAATTTGCAGGAAAACAAATCACCCTCCATCCCGCGGGGTTGGAGGCCAGGTGAGTGGGAACTTCTTGTATCGCAATTATTGTTTCAAGAGAACAAAAATTAGATGAAGCAGCATTCTTTTCTCCAATGGTAAGTATTATACTAGATCAAAACTCCTGGGGACTAAAAAGCTCCAGGAACACATCTGGGATAAAAAGGATAATAAAGGATAAAGTGTATTACGATTATGAACAAGCGATACTAACAATAACCTAGTATAAGAAGCACTGAATGCAAAAGGGGGAAAAAAAGTATTAGTTTTCTTTGTTACTAGAAAGAGATGTCTCTCAAACAATGCAGCTCTAAATAGAGAAACAATCTGAAGAAAATAAAGACATTATTGGGAAAGCTGGGCTCCTCCAAAGCAAGAAATATTGAACGTGATGTTCATCACACCAGTGTAGCTTCTTGCTTAGGTTCTGGTTAAATATTAGTCAAATACTTCAGATAAGAGCGAATTTGCATGAGTGGTGTTTAAAGGAAGTGTCCATGTAGCAGGCATGTATGTCTTGGACTTGAAACTTTTGGTGTGAGGGCTAAGGCTACCGGTGTCACCCTAATTCCATGTAATCTTGTAGTTTCACCCTAAGAACCATCAGATAAAAAAGCAGGTACTCAAACTCCCCATCAGCCTGAATGCCCTTACCCAGGCTGAGATGGTTTCAGAAGACCTATGAGAAGAGTGACTTCGCTTCACTGTGTGCTCATGCTATGTCAGATGCACAGCATGGCTTGTAATTTCCACTGCTGTGAAAAAGTGTCACACAAAGAGGTGTGCCCAGCTAAGATGAACATCATTTTTTACCACAAGAATGACCATTTCAGCCAAGTCCTTCAGAATACTTTCTGCCTACACTGCCTGCTGGACCACTTGGTGCGAAGGAGCTCATATCTGAACTGTCATGCAACACTTCCCCGAATTCCAGTTGTTTCTCAGAAACAAGCTAATGCCAAGTACTTTACAAATGATGAATTCTAACAATTCCAGCTCCCTGGTGGTGAACAAGGATATTCTTGGAGTCCTTCCAGCCTGCTATCTTTTTTCAGCTTATCAATCAGACATGGAAATATATATACTTCAGTTCTTTGTAAATCTAAACGCGAGGATCACTGAACATTTTTATAAGATGCTCACATCAATACCAATCCTGAATAGGAATGCCTTGAACAGGTCACTGCTGTTCTTCTATCAGTAATCAAATGCCCTACGACAGGGAGATGTCCTTGTGAGCAAGTGAAAAGCCATTAAGATGTAAGACCAGAGTCATTATGTGTCTTCCCAGATTTTTATCTGTTACTGCCAAGAAAAGAAATTGTGCTGGAACACAGGATGACCATTAACTCTCCCCAGCAAGTACAGGGGATATACAACCTATACCCCTTATGCAGATCAAAGTGTTAAATAATTTCCATATGTCCAAGGTTAGGACAGCAAAATGCTTTCATTTCTCATGGATGGATGATAGAAGTTCTGAGAAAGTAGTTGCTGTAATGGGGATACATAGCACAAACAATAGTTGCAGCAGTCAGTTCAAGGTACTGTGTGTTTTTAACTTCTTTTTTTCCAGGGCACACTGGATAATTTTTGACAAACTGAATAATTTTTGGAAAATCTTTTATTCATCTTTTTCTCATTCTCTGCTAAAAAAGCCTTCCCTGGAGGTGCAGCACATGTTGCTGCAATAAGAGTGACGTTGAAGAAGTTGAATGCCAAACAGGAATCATTGCTATTGAAATGTCACAGTCAGCTACTATGATAAAAATGTGGGTGATGTCAGAGGAGGAGAGTTGGCTCCTTATTCCTCACTTTGCATATGTTACAAAGAGCAACTACCCTGGCTTTTCATTGGAGGTAGCACATACTGACTGTACTGCTTTTCCTTAGAATCAAGAAAAAGGTGGAGCTACAGAGAAGTCCACAACAGTTAGAGGTAAGTTATAAAATTAACAAAGAACGCCAATGTTTCCAAAACACCAGCAACAGTAGGAAAGTGTAAGGGGTTTATAAAGCCAGGCATGAGCCTTTCCTTTGGAACAGCCAGTTGTGCAGTAGAAGCACTGCACAATATAACACAGTAGGCAGACTGGGACCCTTGAAAGATGCCCTTGAAATACTGCACCTTCCTGCATCACGCTGGGCTTCACCCCAGTATACCAAATTCTTACAGTTCCAAATCTTAAATTAACTGTCAACATTTGTAAATCCAAGGAGAAATTACACAAAAATCTGCAAAAAGCTAGTCCACCTTCGGTATCTTGCCTCCTTCCACAGACAACGTCAGAGGTGAGGCTGCTCATGAAAGCTAGATGTCACTAAGCAGATCAGCAACAGCACCACGAGTTCCATTCTCATGACCAATTTCTGACCAGCCTCACCGATTTCCACAGCACTTCTTTCATCACTGCCTGTTTTGAATAGGCAGAAATTTAAGACTCAGTGCGATTTTACGTAAAATTACTTTTTTCATATTCTAGGCCTGAATAATAACAGAAAACACATCTAATAATAATTTGTAATGTTGCACGGCTTTTTTTGTGCAGAAGAGGGACCGGGAGGGCAGAGGAAGTACTGCTTAGGCTACTTAGGCTGCACGGATAGATTCTGACCACTTCACAAAGGTTCCACTGTGCTGGGGAGTTTGAATTGCTATCTGTTTCTTGGTGGATACTCATTTCCTCCCAAGCAGTCTGAAGGAAAATATCTTGGCTTACAAAACCTGGTCTGTTAATGTCCAGTCATCTGTACTGAAAACCATGGATAAAAGACCCTGTTCTTAGCATGGTAGCATTGTGTCACAATCACAAGCATATTTTATCACCTGAGACTTTGCATCTCTAGTGTTCAATATGTTCATTAGCAAATATACAAAATCTCAATTATAATGTGGAAATTCATGTCAAAAGCTAAGCTCTGCAAGTTATGAAAATCTGTACAATGTTTTGATTATAGACTTTGGTTTTCAAATTCTTAAATTTGCATTTTTCTTTTAAAAAAATCATTCTTTAACAGAGAAAGGGAAAGGGCAGGAAGAAAGAGCAGTCTTTGCCTATTATTTCACTGATGTGCAGTAGGCCATTTTACAAAAAGACAAAAGGCTGGTGAAATGCAGGAGCACTGCAAGCCCACCATAACATGTGACAGTATTTGACCAAACCCAGAGTGCTGTAGAAACACTTTAATTGAAAATCTAACACTGCGTAAATGAATGTAAACATAAACAGATGCTGTGTTTCACATCCTGTATTGCATTAATAGCAATTAGATCTTGCATATGAAGTGGGAAAAAAGGAAGGAAAATAATGTACGTCTGCATTATAACTTTGCATGTTTGCCTCTGAGGCATACAGTGAACTAAACAGATAATCATGCACTGCCCTTGAACGTTGTATAATCTGCATGCAGTCTAATGCAAATATAGTCTAACCATTATAATCCATGATAGTAGCCAGTCACTAGTCCTGTGAAAACAAATTGTTATGGATGGCTGCTTCTGCAACATCCAGCGGAACTGCTTGACCAGGAAGATGGAATGTCGAGAACGCTGGCCAGTTTTGTTGTTCAAGGCTCTATCAACATTGCTATCATTGTTACGCTTTGCAGTTGATGTGACTAACACTAGGCTAATAATCTGTTCATCAAATATCATCTATCATCTTCCCAATTGACAAGCAGGTCCCTCTCTCCCATCTTCAGCAGGTGGTATCTGCAGTTCTGTTGGAAGTATTTGTTTGAACATGGTTCCAAAATTGGTATATGGCAATGTACGATACATACAGCCTGACCAATGCTATCACTCATTGGAAAAGCTTCCACTGGTAGCAAAAAATTTCGTGGCATTTGATTTGCTTTTGGTGTCATTCGTTGCACAGACACTTACAAACAGAGCATACTTTAAATGAGCTAACATTATTGGGATATTGGCTTAGGGTAACTTGCATGGACAATACAATTTATCAAACGGGACACTCGGTTGCTGTCTGGATGGTGAAGGGAGTCTCCATGCTAAGGCTCCTTGCAGGGGCATCTTAGTTGGATTGGGTGAGACTCCCCGAAACACAGTTCTGTCCAATTTTTATAATCCAGCTGGCCTGTGGTCCTACATGAACACTGCAAGACATGCATAATCCATCACTATAGATTACCTTAACCCACATACAAAACATTTCCTAACTATCTTAAGTATGTACAAAAGACTGTCCTACATGATCATTTCTACACATGTAGGCACTGTTTCTATTGATTGTCTTACCCTTGCATGATTGATTAACTTTACAGCAGGAACTGTCTGGGAATCTCTGGGACAACCAGATTCTCCACCCAGGATGTTAATCAACACATTTAAGCATACAAATTGGTCTAGGCACAGCAGGGACTGCCTGGGATATCTCAAGAACTGTCTGAAATTCCCACTGGGACAGCTCCTGTAACAATCTGTCAAATACCTCTTGTGCAGATGGCCAGCAGTTCAGTCAGCCACCTAGTTTCAACTTGGTCTGCTGTCTCAAACCAGCCCTTCATCTCATCGACGCAGACAACTAGCCTGGGAGTTCCCGGACCACTTTGGGAATTAGTAACTTAAGTGGGAGTGCACACAGGCACAGCCCTGAGACCCAGCTATACTACAACTATAATTAAAGAATTAAACTTCATTTTTCTGCTTAAATCTCATAGCCCTTGCCCATCTATCTGACCAAATGATGTCAACGTCTGACCTAGTGAACTGCCTTCACAGTTCAGATGGGAGTGGCTAAGGAGTGACTCATCTCATGCTTAAGTAAATGCCTAACGTTAGGTGATACTTATGCCACGCATTATCCCAGCTTAGTTTTGCTCTCTGGATCACACCACTGATTTTGACTGAGCGTGCAGACTACATCAACATTTCTGATATGAAATCACCTATGACAGCACTGGTAGTGACATTTGTGGTCTACTGTTTCTGGGAACAGTAAAAGCTGGAATATTGTCCATATATGCAGCAAAGTATGGAGCTTTTCACATTTCACTTTCAGGTCAAATGCTCAGCTACTGCAAAAACATATTCATCATCCCTACATTCAAGTTCACTGATCAATTGCAGCATGTTAGTGGGCTAAACTGTTTAAAGGACATGGCTTTTCTGCTTTACCAGTGGTGAAGAGACTACATTTATCTGGGCCATCAAGATTTACACACAGCAGAGCCGGCAACTGCTCATTCTACCTTCTGCTTCCCTCAGTTCACCTGATGTTGTCAGCAGTCTGTCAGGCAACATCTGGGAAAACAAACTCATCTCATCTGTATTCCACATATCACACATACAGTACTGCTTTATCAGCTGCTCCTTCTGCTCTGGGCCAATGCAGATCACAATGGGTTTAATTCCTATACTTCCTTGTGAGTGAACTGACATGAGATTCCGGGTTGAATAATGAAGTGTAGAAGCTAAGTGCTCATGTTGCACATCTTCAATAGTTAGCTCCGGAGTTTCTTCATGTAAGACTGAACTGAAAAAACCACAATATCCTGCAGCCTGATATTTGCAAGCCACCGCTATAATGGGTCTTTTAGATCAATGTTTCACAGGTATGTTTTTTTCTTTTATTTAATGTTCAAAGAAAGCGATTTTCAGTTTCCAGTTATTTTGTGGGATGCACTGCTGTAATAGCTACCTCTACTGCATTAGGACCGAAGCTGAATAACACGACTAATGTGATCATATAAAGTGAAACTACATTGCAAGTAACTTTCCAGTTTGTAGGCACAGCCATATGTGACCACATAAATTTGGAAGAGTTATGTGTGGGCCATAGCGAGTAGAACAAGAATGAAGCCTGCAGCTATGTAACAGGTCAATTACTGGCACCATTATCAGCTGCCCACACTTCAAGGATGCTTATTGCTGATTAGTAACTGCATGTAGCAAGTTTAGTTAATGGGAGAGAGTTGCACTTGCAGTACAGTTCACAATCTGAACAGCTTCTAAGTTGAGGGAGAACTTTTAAGCACAGATCTCCCTTGTGGTTATTGGCAAGGCAATGAGGAGACAGGCCAAGTTATGTTGGAGGAGGTTACAAGTGTCTTAATAGAACTGGCTGTTAAAATCATCAAACTAGCTGTTTAAAAGAAATACATCCAGCAAGCTCCCATCTCAACTGTGTCTGACCCTTCTCCTGTAAAAACAGTTACCTTGGCTCAGCTCCACAGCCAAGTCTCCTCCTCTTCTGCCCCATCCCCTATCATGTGCCTCAAGCAAAGATAAACCTCTCCCTGCCCATCCTTTCCTGTGCTCCATCCCTCTTCCAAGCAGGCTGGTGTTAGTTTGGCAGCACCTGCCTGTAGGGAGAGAATGAGTGTGGGTTCTTTGTGGTGCAGGATGAACATGAACAGATGTATCAACCTTGCAAAAGGAAAAATAAGTCTTCTCTAAATTTTAAAAGGAACATCTGGCACGGTTAATTCACAGCAGCAGACAAAGTAGGTATGTTGGTTTGCTGGCCCTAGAAATTCTGGGATAATCAGTGGTGCCTTGTCTTCCCTTTCTGGCAAAGAAGCATACAGTTCTCCTCTAAAACCTGAGAGAAAACACCACCTACTGCAGAGCCTTATTTTCTACACCTTCCTTCAAGACACCGGTTGCTCTAACTCTAAGCTAAACAGCAAGTATTTTAAGACCTGCAGGATATGTTAAGAAACATTGCCAAATACTTTAGTCTCCAAATTCTGCCTTTTAAAAAATTAATACTCTAGTGGAAACTGTTGCCTGAATTCTAAATAGCTACTTGAAAACAAAAAAGCATCCATACTATTTATGGAAGATCTAACATTATGGGCTCCCTTCCACTGTTTGAGCAGGAACAGGAGCAGAAGCAGGGCTTTTCCCAGGACTTAAGGGCTTAAGTTAACTTGCCAGCTCCTGCTGCATTAGAAGTAAGAGGCTGGAAGCTCATACATATCCAAAGGGAAAAAAACAAACTTGAAATGAAATGTTTTCTGTAGCAGCTAAAATGTGTTCCAAAACAATGAAGCATTGGTGAATGAAAGCTAAGCATAAAATTCTCAAGCTATTGTTCAGTCTAAACCCTTTTAAATGTCAGCAATTGGTATTGATTACAGGTTTAAAAAAGAACTATGGAGGGTCATTAAAACTGAAACATAGTATGTACTGTAACGCTGGATTCATAGATCACTTTGGATAAAAGTAGACTTTCTAGTAAACATTCCAGCATCACCTCTATGTTTTCCTAACACTGGACAGCATAATATAGCCCCCAAGAGTACAGGTGAAGTACATGAACCCCAAACAATCATTAAATCCTCTCTAGAGGCTATGTAGGAAACAAATGAGATGAGCTCCTACAGCTGTCTGTAAACAGCTCCTCTGTCTTCTTTGCTAAAACTTGCAGAATGATCTGGATATGAGCCAGCATCATACCTGGCTTTTTAAAACTCCATTTATATTTACAACTCTTTGCTGTCCTTTGGCAGTGTCTGTCATATTCACCTATGATGAGTACTATATACTGGGTTTTTTGGCTACTGAAATCAGGGAAATTGCTTGGCACGCAGTATGATGAGCTCTGAGCAAGACTGGCAGACCTGGAAAGATGTATTTATGTATCAATACCTTCATCCAGTAAGAAAGTGGTCCCCAACCTAAAGCCTATGGGGTACATGCAAGACAGTCCAGTGCTGCTTTAGGTCACCAGCCATATAAAAATTAAAGCTGACTGAGGAAGGAGGGACAAAACAAGACTTTGCTCTGTAGCCTCATATCTGCACATTGTTTGGCCTATAAATCAGCAAGTTGGGGATCAGTGAAGTAAGCTCTCTTGCTTATTATTTACTTAACTAGATTGGATCACACCCAAATGACCAGAAGGAAAACACTAAGAGGTCTGTCTTGCCCAGCTGAGAGGCTAATTAAGCACTGTAAAACCCTACAATTTGCAGAAAAGCACATGTAATATAGACATGTACAAGATTTACAACAAACCTCCTCCTTGCTATGAAGCGATAAAGAACAGAAGGGAGATCTCTAGCTAATTAGGTTAATATCAGCTTATGGCTTCATGTAAATGGACCAATAAAACAATAAAAACAGCTAGAAAAAATATCTTTCTCAAGGATCATTTTTTCCCTTTTCCATCTATTTCTACAACTTTTTGTACTTAAGATTCTACAACATGGTGTGCTTTGAATTTACCCCTTAATTAGCACAGCAATTTGCTAAATTTTGTTTTTTACTTGTTTCAGGGTGCTGTTCAGAACAGTCTGATAAGTCATACAAACTATTGCCATCAACTCCAAATGCTAAAATCTGAATGCTTCATTCTAACTCCACAGCTAAAAAACGTGCAGCTCAAACTCAATGCTGTGCCTCCCTGATCTAATTTAAACTTTCTAACTATGAAAAGATAATTACTTTATGCTTTGAGTATGTGATTTTTTTTCCCCCTTGGAACTCTCCTTTCTTCATATTCATTCCTTTTGAAAGGGCATCCAGATAAAAAAAGGTAGCTATTTCAAGATCTAATACTGATACCTCGTCGCAGTGTGTGTACTTACAGTGTTACACACCCACGCTTAAGGCATGCCGGGAAGTTGAGTGCTTCCAGTAACAGACTTGGGCTTATTGAATGAGATACTTAAGATTCCACCACTGCTACTAGAAAGAAGTATCCTTAGCAAAACATAATGTGATCAGATGCAATTCAACCTAAGCAGCCAGAATCCTCTTGATAGTAGGTAAAATTCTAAGCTGCTAAAAACCATACTCCATTAGCAGAGAAATTGCACTGATTTTAGCCATTTAGTATCTTCTAGTTAAGTGTACTGGCGTTACAATCATGTAGGTTAGAATTAGTTTTAGCCAGGGAGAATATTTTAGCCAGCAGTTCTCCCTCAAGGCACCAATCCAGAGAGATGAACAAAAAAGAGATGACATGAAACCAGAAGTGTATGAGTAACATTTGTTTGTCTTTCTTTACCTTAAGCTCATCTGCATCATAGAAGTCTATGCGCACAGCAGGGACCATCCATGTCTGGAACAGAGTTGCCAGGATCTGTTTGGCAATTGCATCTGCGATGAGGTGGAAGTGGAGTGGGTTTCGCCTGATATGAGAAGGGAGAGAAATGCATTAGTTCAAAGGTTTCTAATTCCCTTACAAAGCTTTATCTTTGTCTAAGGCCTCAAGGTAAAGTGTACAGCATGTCCAGTGGAGTCCTGCTCTGTGGCCAAAATGTTGAGACACAATTTGAAAAAACATGAAAATAATAGAAATACCGGATCAGTTTCTGGGTGGTTGTAAGTAAATACAGCTCCTTTGACTTCAGCGGAACATGATTTATAACAGCCAAGGATCTGGTCCCTTCTACCGGCTCCTTAAAAGAAGGCCAAGTTAATTCCCCTTTGGGGACTTGAGCTGTGAAAGTGATTGCTTTCAGTTTCTAGGTCACCCTGCTAATTTATCTTTGTGGCAAGAACAGTTGTCTGAGGAGAAGTAGGGGTGAAGGGAAGGTTAAAAAATAATGATTTGAATGAGGTGAAATTCCAGGACCATTGAGTTTACACACATCTTTTCTACAAAGCAAACTTGGGGTATCAACAGCTGTCCTATGGGAACCCAAAATTAGATGTTTCGGGTGAGTGCCTTCTAGCTACTGGCATAGTGAATAGAACGGAGATTATCAATCTCCCCACAACCTTGTTCCTAAGAGGGAGGGAGGGTTGAAGAAATGCAGGAAGAAAGAAAATATTTTACTTCAAACCACCAGATTTGGGTTCATCTCTGTAGTTACAGGACTTGGGCTAAGTGAAAAGCTTCAAAACAAGATGAGTGAAGCCAGTATCAACAGAAGTGGCAAGATTTGACAAAGTGTATGCATTTTTCTATAGTAATGTAAACTTGGAGATTACAAATTTAACTCCTTTAACCTTGCTTCCCACTTTGAGGGACAGTAAGCAACAAAGTCTGATCTTTGCTCAACTTCTGTGGTAGGAGTATGAAAACCTGCTAGTGGAAGTTAGTCGCAATTTGTAGTCTTCCATAATTATCCCTAGCTTAGGAACTTTCCCTGTCAGCAGGGAAGGACAGAGTTTACAAAAGCCACTAAGAAGACAGATGGTTCATTTAAACTGTAGCATTGGCTCAACTTTTCTTCGATCCTGTTGTGGTTTAACCCCAGCCAGCAACCAAGCACCACGCAGCTGCTCACTCACCTCCCTCACAGTGGGATGGGGAGAGTATCAGAAGGGTAAAAGTGAGAAAACTCGTGGGCTGAGATAAAGACAGTTTAATAGCTAAAGCAAAAGCCACACATGCAAGCAAAGCAAACCAAGGAATTCCTTTACTACTTCCCACGGGCAGGCAGGTGTTCAGCCATCTCCAGGAAAGGAGGGCTCCATCACGCATAACCATTACTTGGGAGGACAAATGCCATCACTCCAAACATCCCCCCCTTACTTCTTCTTCCCCCAGCTTTATATACTGAGCACGATGTCATATGGCATCAAATCTCCCTTGGGTCAGTTGGGGTCAGCTGTCCCGGCTGTGTCCCCTCCCGACTCCTTGTGCCCCCCCAGCCTGCTCGCTGGTGGGGTGGGGGGAGAACTAGAAAAGCCCTTGGCTCTGTGTAAGCACTGCTCAGCAGGAAGGAAAACATCCCTCTGTTATCAACACTGTTTCCAGCACAAATCCAAACCACAGCCCCATACTAGCTACTGTGAAGAAATTTAACTCTATCCCAGCCAAAACCAGCACAGATCCCTAGGGTGGAATAGTGGAGTCCCATTTCTGTGAAATTTATAAAGGTAAATGAGCGTACTTGTTAACTGGTATTTTTCATCTAGAAAGAGGAGCATTTAGTTTCAGATGCTGGTTAAAGTGGAAGATGACTGATGCTACTACATTCTGCTGTGTGAACAAGAAGTGAGGAAATCTATGTTAGTACTATGTACTTCCATTAGACTTCTGGGCTTAACCCAAAAGACAAAGGTTATTTCTTTCTCCCTTTCCTACATTAATGAATAATATGTGCCTTTCTCTTTAATGCTACTCTTCTTACTTTGATGAGTAATACTGTTTCTCCCTGAACAAAGTCCACAAGAAAACAAAAGAATACATATAATGGTTCATAGTATCACAACACACTCTCAGCAGAAACAGGAGATTGTTGTGAGAAGCAATGTATGGCTGGATTTTGCAGTTAGAAAAACTGCACCTAAGATCCAGTCCAATACCCGGGGATGTCAGTGAAGCTGTTGTATTGGCTTCAAGGGCACTGTGGATCAAATCCCATGCTTACAGGAAGAGCAGAAAAGGGCTGGTTAGAAGCCTTATATATGAGATAATCATGATGGTGGAATAAACCCACAGCTGATCTGCATTTTACAATATCCAAAACGCTAAGCCACAACATGCTTTCCCAAAAGACAAAGGTCTTTCCATCTCCAGCTTGCCTGGGAATGAAGAGGGGAGAGGGAAAGGCATAGGCTGCCAGCTGCTGAGCATCCCATTACCAAGCTAAAGGGATCACAGCAATTATATCTGTTTCACCAGCCCAGCAGGAGAGAAGAGGACATCCTGGCTCAAGCAGATTCCGCAGTAACCGGGCACCTTGCCAAGAAAAAATCGGGAAATAGCAGTGATCAGGAAATACATTTCATTAGCAGAGAAAAGGCCAAGAGAAACGAAGTACAACGCCAGTGGCTTTGGGTACAGGCAAAGCAGTATCTCAAGGCAAATAGGTGTTGAATGTCAACACACACATTCTACACAGGTCCCTCTGCTTAGCAGGGGCTGAGTCTGGTATCTAGTAGGACTATTTCCCAGCTGGTGTTCTTTGGTAATTCTTTTTCTTTTTTTCAGGGTCATTGATCTATATTTTGCGAAGTAGAATAAGAAAAGTAAAAAATCAGTTAAAAACAAGAAAGCTACATCTTCTTTCAAACCATCATTTAGTTAAATGGAATTGATATAAAATATTTGAAGATGAACCACACTAGTTGAAAAGAAAAAATCTGATACAAAGACACTCAGATGTTCAGTAGCAGTTTATACTTATCTGAATGACCCAGAGTGTATGAAACTTAAATGGGAACAAGTGGGTGACATTTTCTTTAGTTCAGCTCCTACTGGGAAAAAGAAAAAAGGAGTAGTTGTACTCCTACACAGAAATCTCTTTCGAGTTGTTAGCCTCATGGTAAAGATTCAGCTGGAAGGAAAGTATGTGTCAGAGGCAAAGCAGAAGATTATCACTTACAAAAATACATCCCCAAAACAGAATAGTGACCCGCTGACATCTACAACTAAATGTGCATCAGCCACAAAAAATTTTACTCCAGATGAGATTTTAGTTACGTGAAAAGTGAGGTTTAGCATGGTGCTAGAAGCCAACAGAGCACAGACTCAAACATGGAAGACCTTCTGATGGTAACAGTACTAGCATACACACAGATGACATCTTTTACCTCTTCTGGTGTCTGCAATATGCAAAGCCTAAAAGATACGGATTGCTTCAACGTGTTTATGAAACAAGTTCAGAAGCTTAAAGATCAACCAGCATCCATTGAAAAAAATACAGAAGAGATTTTTGTAGGATGAGAAAACTTTCTCCAAAGATATGAGAAAGGGATGTCATCATTATTTGCCAACATGACTGAATCACTGGCTCTAAGAATTAGGGGTGACAATCAGGATATTGTGAAGGATTCCACTGAAAGCTACATTTCATTAGACTCAGATGTTTTGCTTTACCATTTGGTGTCAGTGAAAGCTATTCTGTTCTTCAGACTGGTCTTTTTCCAGGAGAGAGACATTTTGGGATACGAGGCTTATAAAACTGAAATCAAACTGTGTTCCTCCTATTATAAGTGAAGGGATAGCCATGTGGAGAGCTATCCTTCACAGGCATTTAGCAGCTACAGTTTAAAAAGTTTGGGAAAGGCAGGGGGAGATACCCAAGTCTTCCAGAGCGAGGCTTGAGAGTCCCTTGCTTGGGTAACAAGGAAGGGTGGCATGGCCTTTGAAGAAGTTTAATCAGCAGCTGAAGACATTGAAGTTTGCTAGTGGAAGTCGAATGGCATGGAACTGGAAAAATATGATGTTTCAGTTAAAGAAAAAACTGACTTCTTTCTGTTGTGAAGGTAGATCAAGTTATGAAAAAGATTTCAATGCTGTGTTTTCGTGCAATAGCAGGGGAGTTAATGAGATGACCCAGCAGGTTCTTTCCGATTCCCTGAGCCTCAGGACTTCAGTGCAGGACGTCTTTCTTGGGTTGAAGGGAACCTGGAATCAAGTCTCAGAGAAAGTGACGACCAACACAAACCTCCTCTTCTCTCTTTCCAAATATGACGTGGACTTCCTTTGACTTCAACTTCTCTAACCAACTCAAAGCACAGCTGTGTGTTGTGTTTATTTTTAATGTATATGTTATCCCATATAACTCATTTTCCACTGGGCACATCAAGGAATTGAAAGAACCACACATGGTAGAGACTGGTTATATCTTGTACTGCTAGAAAGCACAGTATAGTGTAAATGGTGACAGTATATGCAACTATGGCATAATACAGGTCAATATATGACAATTTTGACAAACTTATCTCACAAAATCAACAGGGTTTGGAAAATTCCTGGTATTCCTGTGAATTCATATGTTTGGAAGTCAAGGTTTCTAGTGTCCCAGGTTTCAGAACAGACAGCCCTTGAACTCTGAGCCTCAGGTCTTCCAGATTCCTCACTATAGAAGCAGGGATTGAAACAACCAGAGAATTTCTCCCAAGGTCCAGAAATCACTTAATCTTGTTTACCTTAAAGACTCTAAACTTCTGAATTTTTACAAACTACAACTTTTCACAGTTTCTGTTACATGGAAAATGCTGACACGCTAATGTTTTAATGCGGAAGGATGTCATTTCAAAATATGGGTATTTCCCATCAAGTGGAAACTCAAGGTTTTAACCGTTCTATTTAGAAAACTGCAAATCTTCATATATTAAATTATTTCCACTTATCTTGAGATCAGAACACTATCTGACAAAGTAAACCATATGTAAAGAGCCCACATTTATTTTCCTAAATTGCTTTCCTCAAAAGTGAATGAAGAGGGATTCTGGCCAAGATTTTCAAGCATGGATGCTTAAATATAGGCTCTTAGGCCTAAATATAGGAGCTTAAATGAATGCTCTCGTTTTCAGAATTGCTGAGGCCCTATAAAGTTTAGTAAAATGAAAAGAAGTCAGTAATTTAAAAAATCAAGCTATGAATTTAGGAGCCTATTCCGAGGTTCCCATTTCTATATTTTTTTAATCATGATGTCTCATTTTTACATTTCAAAACTTCTTATTCTTCATCAGAGTTTTGATCTGCTTGCTCAAGCATTTGTGGCCCATTCTTTTCTAATAGCCACTGCCACAGAGTTAAATACAAGAATCTACAATTGAAAAAGGGAGTAGTGAACCAAGACTCACTCTTCCCTTCTCTATTATTCCATAGCTCAATTGTTAGCAATTCAAAAAGCAGCTGCTTGGTTGCACAGTTCTCTCTTTGCAACAGAGGAATTTTATTTTCTAAGAATATAAAAAGGTCAGTAGCCCAGGGGGTTTATTTCCAAAACCTATACTTTATTAAGGGAAGCACAACAAGGTAATACCTTTTATATCTGTAACAAATGGTTACAAGAACTTCAAACAGAAATAATAAAAGGCAGCTTGGAAATTTTTTTTTTCCTAATGCCCATATGACAATCCCTCTCACACGGGGAGAATTTTAATGTGAAAATCATTACAGATTTTTCATACCCCTTCACATCCAGGATAGATTAAAATGCTCCCCAAAGTATTGCAGAGATCTTAAAGATGCACTAGCTGCCTCATTCACAGATCTTGTTTTGTGTTAACTTATATAAGCAATTTGGGAAATAATAAGAGATTTCATGGCTAGATTTTTTTTTAAACATTGCTTTCTCCATTATGCCTCCATTGTTAGGACTGCTAGAAAATACAAAAAGAAGTGTGTATTATTGATGCATCTATATGGATCAGAGAAACCAGTTCATACTTTATAGTTTTTGCCAAAACAATCTCCCACAAAATAGACTCACATGTTAGAAAAGTTGGAAACAATGACAGAGGTTTTAAATTCTCGAATTAACTCCATTAAGGCAAAGTGGTCTCCATGGAATACAGCCACTAGATTACATAAGCTTTAATAACCAGCCAGTGTTGACTTGTGACTCTTACTTGGAAATTACATGTCATCCTTTTTTATTTAATTTAGATTTTCATTCGGTTTGCCTTATTCTACTTGTTCTAAGAAAAAAAGCTTCTCATTCATACAGCAATCTATAACAGTTTAATATCTTAATCTTAAAAATGCTTAGACACATGCTTAACTTCAAGGTTACAAGCAACCTTCTTAAAGCAAAGAGGCTACTTCATATTAGAAAGCATTTGTCTAGTTGACTGGTTTTGTTTACACCATGAAACCCCATCACCATTGCTATGCCACTATTGCTGTAGGATAGATGGAGCCTACAGCTAAAGAAGTAAGCACGACTTCTCCAAAGAAGAGGGACTAACATGGGGGAGGAAAGCCAGTATTAGCTTGCACAAAAGAGAAGTTAATTTTTCATAGATTCTCAGGTTGACCTAACTGCCAGCAACATGTTACAACTGTGTAATGCTGGCCTTTCTTCGATCCCAAATGAAACATGGTGTTTAGCATGTCTTTGGAAAGGTTAAGAGTACATTAAAAATAATTTTAGTTCTTACTCAAGTTATGACTTACCTAAGTAGAGACAGAAATGATCTTTGCAATATGGAACTATAACTCATGGGCTATTTCTGTGGCACTCTAAGTTTTACAATTTTCAGAAATGGAGTAAAACATTAAAAATGACCAATGTAACTTGGACCAGTACTTGCAAAAGTTTCGAGAACAATTATTAGCCACACGACACTGCTTCAGTTTTGAAAAAGAAATGCAAATACTTTTTGCATACTACTGTATGCACTGTTTCCAAAAAAACAGCATTTGCATTTTGCTTTGCCCATTTGACCCAGTATCTTTAATTTTTAGCATTTAGTCTTCTGCTTTGGAAAAACTAAAGTTAAGTTGCACTCAGGGCACACTGATAGGAGCTTGGCTGTGTTAAACTGGCTCAGAGCGAGTATTTTTTTACCCCTGCAACAGATTTATAAAATCTGTCATAATTAGGAACTAGATGCCCAAGAGAGGAAAGCAGGAAAGTTGCAGACTAGGTCTAAGTACTCATTCTACAAGCCTCCCTCTGTGCAGCACTGCTAATGCATATTTATCAGACTCTGCAAACCCTGCACTATTCCAGCTCTGCTGAGTCTCCTCCTGAGAACAGACTGACAGTTATGTTAAACTGGGTGTTAAAAGCTGCTGGGATTTTGTGGCTTGAGCATACGTTTTTTAAAGACAAAACTGGAATCAAGCTCCTTTTCCATTGGGAATGAAACGCATTTCTGAACTATGCTGTTCTTATAAGGAATCAACACCACCATCCCTTTCCTCTCCTCTTCCCACTCTCTGGAACCTGAAGACAGATATAGTTTCTCAAATGGTTTGAACAAGTAGCTTGCGTAAGTCTCACGATATATATGGTATGACTAGAATCAGAAACTTGCTTTTTTAGAGCTGGGGAGAGCTGAAATGTTCAATATGTAGGATTTACTGTATATTCATCCAAGAGAGAAGAGACAGCACACTCCATCTATAGAAACTCCTATAGTTTTTATTCTTAATGACCCAGCACCCCTGCTGTTTTGTGTCTCTTTATCTAGCACACTAGCTCAAAGTTGGGGGTATAACAAATATGTTAATGCATGGAGGGAACATGATTAGACTGACATGGCCTCCTTTCCTCAGAATTTTCCTGTTCGAGAAGTAGGGATTCCCTACAGAAGTAGGGAATTTAGGTATCTCTTTTTGTATCAAAATGCACAGCTAAAACACACTTTAATTACTAAACTAGATGCAAATGCTAATAAAAACACATGACATCTCTGTGAATTCCAGACAGATTCACTGAAATCAGTGCTCTTACAACAAACACCAAGCAATATGCAGCAGGAACAGGCGAAGATATTAAGTGTGGTTGCCTTGAGGGGCCAGTTGTTTAACCAGTAGATTGTATTCAGGGTGTTGCAGGGCAGGATTGAGGTGTAATGGTACATCTGCCCAAGCAGCACCCACACTGTGCCTGGCAACAGTTGAGATTTCTGCACAAGCTCTTTCAATTATACAATACACTCACACTCTTGTTCCAGGCACATTCTGCACCTGCTCTATCAGGTTTGGTTGAACATTGATCATCAGAAACTTCAGAAAAGGAAAAAAAAAGATCTCTTGGACAATATGTTTGGAGGTAGGTTCGTTCTGTTCTTGCAAAGCTATATTTGAGGTGGAATGTGGTGACCCTACAAATGAAGGACCAGTAGCCTAACTTTAGAGATTTGGATAGAATGAGCAAACTTCTTTTCCACTGGAAACACGCAGTCCTTTCAAATGTCTGTTTTGCTTGGCTTATTGGACAATGCCAGCTAGGACGCATTCCCTGGTGCACACTGAGGTGTTAGGAGACATCTCCATGTCTGTTTTCACTAGTGACCCTCAAGTCAGATGGTGAAATTGCTACTGATGTCAGGAAGCATCCACTATCTGAACCAATCACCTCCAACTCTCCTAACTCATTCCCTCCTAATGCAGTATCATGACCCGTCTCCATCCTTCTTTCCTACAATTAAATAGACCCTAGCAACCAAAAGAAGCCATCTTTCCAATCATCATAATTTTTGAAGTGTGTACTAGTCTCCAGGATAACATTGTTTGCACATGGCAACCAGTGCAAGGAATATTGGGTCTAAAGCAATTTTCAGCTGAGTTTGTTGTTTGTTTGTTGTTTATTCTCCAGCCTTCTTCACCACTGCCACTCGCAAGTTAAAGTTGCAAGAAAGGAGCATTTCTGAGGCGCGACCCTCTGCACATGTAGCCATAGAATCAACAGATGCTTAAGAAGCCTGTATTTTCTAGAAGATATGGAAGAAATGTCTGTAAGAAGCTCTGTCTCTTCTTTGAGAACGTCTTCCCTTTCTAGTGAACAATTTAGTGCCTAGGAAGAAAAGCTAGTTCTAGGCAGGAACCAACTTAGCTTTGTCTTTAAGTATGTTTTGAGCAAACAAGCAAGATAGGTTATCTTGAATGTAACTAACTGTACTAAAAGTTCATTAGCTATACTGGACTTTATCTTGATCACCTCTGCTGAGCTAGACAAATCCTTTGAGATGAGCAGTACTGCTAGCCAAACAGCAAATATGTTCTTGACAAGGGCAGAATCCACCAGACTTAGAAATACCAGTATTACTTCCCTTTGTTTTGGCTTCATATTTTTAATTTATTATATTTCCAAATTATATAATTCTGCCATTATATGGCAGAATTGTTTATAAGTTTGCTAATTGCTCAGATGAGTGGCTTATGTAAACCGGACATTTCGTTTAAGTAACACAGAAAGAGATTGTTTAAACCTTTGAGCTGTGAGATTCTTATTATTTACAGAACATTTGGAAACCTACAGAATATGACAGTGTTCTCAAAATGGATGCAAGTGCTAGGGGAGAAAAACATTGAGAAGCTAACCACTAGGATAACTCATGTCACCATAAAAATGTGTATTTGCAAGAAATCCCTTAGAAACAACAATCAAAATAGACAAAACGCCCCACATCCTTGCAATATAAAGCCATTTTACACTGAATAATTCAGAAGTCTAATCGGAAATAGATATAGTTTTAAAATTTAACAGGATTTTAACATTCAGAAAAATTATGCACAGAGAATGATATAGGTTTTTACTGTTGTTTTGCTTTTGTTATGTTTATTTTAGCATTGTTTTTCTGCTCCTAGCCCTCATCTAACACGAACACGCTACTTCTGGAAAGACTTGCAAAGGCTACGTGTTGATAGTGAAAGCTGCTCTCATATTTTGGAGAATTTCCCCTCTCCACCTGCACTCTAGCCAACCTCTTAAACTATATTTACTGAGTCTTTTTCCACATTGCACAAGGCAAGCATTTACATTCTTTTACAAAAAATGGGTAAAAGATAAAACGGTGTACTAAAGCCATTGTAAGGGAGTGATTACTAAGACAATTCCAGCAGAGGACTGAAGGCAAACATAAGGAGCAAGGTGCGGGACTGGAATGCCCTACTCCAGTGAGCTATAAGAAGATACTAGCACATGACATGAACAAGAGTCATCCTCCCTGGTATAATATTACCATTCCATATAAAGCAGCGTATTGAAACTACCTCCTTAGTAAACTCCTTATACTCTATGCATGTTTTATTAGTCTATTTGTCCTGTTTGAGTCAAACAGTCTGATCACCTCTGTTTTAATCCACTTTCTGCAACACTGTTGGAAAACATCTATGAGAGACATTACTAAACTGGACAAGGGATATACACATATGCCAACACACAGTTTAATACCATTTCTCTTTTTCTGGAGCTGCTGTTTAAGGGAATTGGTTATTTTTTCTTCATCGTACATTTATGCCTCTGGATTTTGGGATCTAACTGCACTCCGTGTGTTAAAAGCAGGTTGCAAAGCCTTCTGAGGGGATGCAAGTAGCCCTTCTAAAGCCAGAATAAATAATCTGACTTTAATGAAATAATACTGACTATAGTAACACATTTACTTTGAAAAATAAATGTCTAAATGGGAAGCTGGGATAGTCAAGTAACCAGTGTGTATGTGTACAGCTTTCAAATCACCATCTACACCTGTGCCATAAACTGATACCAGAAATAGGCGAAATGAATACAATGCTGTTATTACTCTTGTTATTATTTTACAACATTCAGGAGTGTGCAGATGCTTTACAGTGCTGATAGGTACTGTCCCTATTCCCACAACAGGGGCAGCAGGTGGATCTCTGATCCCTCTAATTCACTGTAGAAATCTTTACACGGGTTAATATATTTGTGGTCATCATAAATTTCATGCTTCCTTCCTTCCAAAGAAAAAGCAACCAGGGAAGGGAATCTGACTTTCTTTTGAAGTAAGAGAGTAAATGTAAAAAGAGCTTATTTAGCCATAATCAGATATACAATATAAAAGAAAAGAAAGCTACCTTTACCTGTGAAATAAGACAGACTTGACAAGTGTGACAACATCCCGACTGGCATTGTACCCTGCACAAACAATGGCAACGTGGATGGTCTGTGGGAGAAAAGGAACAAAAAGAACAAAAATTAAAGCCTGCTCTGGTGTTCTGTCATTCATTAAGGACAGCACATACATGACAGTGCTATTATTTAGTGCGGCGATTGTTAAAGGTTTGAGGGGGCGTTTTGCAGCTGTTTGCAGCCCACTTGAGGCAGTTTGTTAAAAACATCTTAATTGAGTTATAACACCATTATCATTCCAAAGTCATTACTATCTCTAAATTACATCAGATGTCTGAACAAAATTGCACTTATTAGCTAAAAGCATATGTGTGTGCGTGTGTACACACACACACCCGTTCAGCAGCACAGAATTCCGAGTATGCAAACATGCAGACACTTTAACCTTCTGAAGTTTAAAATTATGTCTGATAATTAGAAGCAGATATGCTTTTAGAAATTTTGCATTATTTCCATCTTAAGGACAGCTACTAAGGAGAGGGAAAGCAAGTTCTGATGGATGAGCATGAGTGGGAATATTGGTTTGCCAGGGGCTGGGTGCATCCCACCGACAAGATAGGACATGAGCTCTGAAAGCAGGTGGTCGCTTCCCTGTCTGTGACTACCAGTACGGGCTGTACTGGGCAGTGTTAATGTGAAGTTAAATACAACCCCCCCCACACACATTCTCCCCACCCCAGCACCTTGGTAAATTATCACTTATTCTGCACCTTCTTGCCTCCCTTTTAATATGAGGCAGAGGTTTACTCATCTCTTCAAGAGGAAAGGGAAAATTGAAAAGGCGCTACTAGTCATTATTATTAAGGTAGTAAGTAATAATTTGAAAAACGCTGTTAAGTTACTCTTCTCTGGTTTTAAAATTAGCCATTGCTATTCCCTGGGGACAAAAGAAAATTAATCTTAGGAAGTTTTGTCTCCAGCTTCTGTATTTTTCTGTTTCTTAGTGGTCACAGAAATGAAGCAGAGTTCACCATGCTGACAGCACAAAGCTGCGACTGGGGACACAGCTGTGAAACTGCAGGGAAGCCTCATTTGGCTTCCATTTGAAGCTTGGTTAGCTGGTTTCTCACACACACTGCTCTCATTTCCCACAGAAAGCCCACTACGCAGAGAACAAATGAGGAATTCTGCCTCCTCACATAGTCATAAATTCCCAAAGTCTGGCTTGTAACAGAAGCAGATTTACACAAGAGGTGGCATGCGTTGGGCACGTCTAAAGAGTCCATAGCCCCATCCATTAACATCGCCTCGTACAGGGCACAATTTGAATCATATAATTGCCAAGTGGCTGTGCCATTGCGCAGCCCCCACGTGAAGATCACAGCTGCCTCCAGCCCTCGTGTGCCTCACAAGCTGAGGCACATTGAAGATCTGAGGTTTTAAGAGGACTTGAATTAATAAGGCAACTGTCCGTCCAGAGAGGTGTGAGAAAGAAAAGATATTGCAGTACATTCTGGCAACAGCTCTGTGAGGTATCCAGCACTTTAAATTTATGTTAAAGTCAATGGGAGTTGAGCATGTTCAGCACTTTGCAAAAATTGACTGTGTTTCTCTCTTGTGATAACAATAGGGGAGAATGGAGGCTGCTTATTAACGACTTTTATTGCAGCAGTGGTTTGTACCGTATTTATGGGCAGGGGTTCCTGTGGGTGCACAGATTCCCGACACTGCATGCACTGCCTCCTCTCTGGTTGCCACCTGGTCTTTTTCAGGCTTTTGGAAGGCCTAAGATTCTTCTCTTCAATGCCAATTAAAATCAAATTAACTGAGAATAGTTTCATGCTTGCTTTAAACACCTCGCCTGAAGACACTGGACCAGACACAAACATTTTATGGGTTTTGACAGAATAGCACTGTCATATCCCTGTCAACATCACTTTATACTACCTCTACTTGCCAGAAAAGCTCTCCTCACAGCCTCTCTCTCCACCTTGCAACTCCCCTCAAAATCAGAGTTTATTCTGTCAAGGACTCGCCCACATCTGTTCTCCTCTTCCTAAATCAGTCTGTTTTGAAATTAAAGCATGCTTTCCTCGCTGTCTTCTAGCAGGTGCTGTTGTCTTGCGTGCTGTTTCAGCCAGGACGCAGTGAGAAGACAGCACTTGCTGCTCTTCTGAATGTCCTCCTCCAGCTGAGACACAGGCATCCATATATACTTTCTGCTCAGCCTCTCTGCGGTGTTTGATACTACATATCACTTCTATTCCTGCCGGCAATCAGCTATAGCAAAGAGCGATAATCCTCAAAGAGAATAGAAACATAGGCCTTTTTTTCTGAAGTTTTTGCCTGCAGCATGCTGCAAGACTCAGTCTGTTCCCCTCCTTTTCTTGATTCACTTTCCTCTCCCTCATTGTTTAACTGTTAAACAAAGTCAATGGGAAAACTCATAAGTCAACATGAGGTCATCAACCTGAATGGCCTGCAGATGTTTGCATCCTAACAAAAAAAGTTTTATTTCCGTTTTTTTCCGTGCTTGTTCCAAATATGTGTTTGGATAGAGAGCAGCAAATCCTGGCCAAGACAAGGCAATAGTGGCTGGAAGAAGAATGCACTTCAAAGAACTTGCATCCTCCTGAGTATACTACTGTAAGCATCAGCTCCCAGATTATGAAATTGGTCAGCAGCATCACAGCTCTCTCAAACTCCTCATTTTCCATCTGCAGATGGCTAGAGGATTGTACGCCCATCCCAGCAGAACTGGCCACTGTGATTCACACAACCCCTGGACTCGATGACTGCAGCTAACACCTAGAAGTGAAGCCACGTAAGCAAAGAATGTTCAAACTTCCACAACACGCAGCAGCCTGTCTGCTTGGTTCAACGTGTCCCTCCGAACATCTCACACCGAGGCTCTGCATGCTACACTTGCTCCTCACTGTTTGCAATCTGTGGTAATTCTAGTTGCCAAACTCCTCTAGCCTGGATAATCAGAAGTCACTGCAGGACTAAACTGAGCTTCTTGAAAGTGTCCATCCTCCTACAATGCTCTTTTTAAATGGAATGATAGACATGTTCCATCACTAGTAGATGCTGCAAGAAGTCTGGACCAGGCCGTTCACTGGAGCTGCTTTTAGACAATGGAAGTCATTGCAGCAACGGATTAAATGACGATACATCTTGCTTTCCAGACTCAATGAATTCTTCCTGTGTTTATACATACGGATACAAATAGGTAATCAAAACACTGTGGAAGTCAATCACGCTGTTCTTCCTACAGGTTGGGGGATCAGGGACACAAGAAGAACTATTTTTGGTTTTAAATAGTTTAGGGAGCACTCAGGCCCTTAAATGCTTCAAGGCATTTAAGGAAGTTTAGCTTCTTTAGGAAAGGGGGTTTAAATAATACCAAGGTGCATGCTAACACAGTTTAGAAACCATTACTTTAGCCACTTCAGACCAGGAAAAACTGTTTCTAAAAGCAGTATTTCATGTAAGTCCATTCTGGGGTAATATTAATGGAAAGAAAATATCCAAAACAACATGAAGAACTGGGCCTTAGATCCCATGCTGATAAGGAGTATAAGGTGCCTAGATAAACAGATGTTATTTTTTTTTCCTCCTCAGGCTACATTTTGGAATGGTGAAATAAAGAGCTTAACAAACTCTAATTAGTTCTTAGAGCTAAAAATAAACTTTGGTAAAACATTTCATACTTCAATAATTTTCAAGTAGTACTAGCCAGGCCCTCCATTGCAGTTATGTGGTTAAGAGATAGTAAAAGCATGTTACAAAAATGTAAATATGCCACAAATGGTTCCCAGAGGCAGGTAACATCTGCTTTTCCTGGGTTACGGTGCTTAAGTTGGTGGGGGCCTGTTCTTTGTGGGTCTGGAGCACTACACATGTAACCCTATTGAGCAACACCACTGAGAATAGTAACAATACAAATATGCCTGTAAAAATGCTTCAAGTGTTAAGTATTCTGCTAACTTACTAAATGCTATGCTGCTAATTAACCTTTTTCTAATATATAATATCTTTTAAAAATATTTATAAATGTACACTTAATTCAAACGAAATGCCCAGTTTATGGAGGCACAAGCTGGAAAGATACTGGGATAATATCGTAAGAAAGAGTCATATAATTCTGTTAGCTTCCATTGGCTTTATGCTCTCCTTCTGAAGCCTGTTATTTGTGCCTACGCCTGTGTAAGGACTACTCTTACTTCTGTTTCCAAGGTTTGTGTTAAAATCATCTCCTACTAGGAAGGCATGACAGGGATCTGCTCCCTCCAGGGAGAAGGCCCTTGGCTGGAACTCTGTTTTTTTCTTGCAATATAATGCTGGTCCATTTTATAATACCAGAAGAGCTCTCCTGCAATGCAACAGAGTAGGAAGCGGTGGCTGGAATGCAACAAACCCACTACTGTTTGATATAGACCACAATTATTATCATACAGATTACGCTTTATCAGAGATTTAATGTTAATTCATTGTAACTGCATTTTCAAATGTTTTAATCATCACTAAAGACCATCCCAAATTAGATTTTGTAATATTACCTTCAGTAAATCTCAAAGAACTGACTCAGTGAAGTAAACAACCTATTCCTAGCTCTGTCTCCCCCAGAGCCCCAGTATTCTTCCAGAACCCTTGTCTTTTTCTACCCAAGTTGTTGACTCTTGCTGTGATATATTCCAGGGTCAGAGGCTAAAAAAGATTTAGTTTACACTTCTGAAACACTGAAAACTGAGGGTGAATGGAGTCAAGATACTATTCACACAAACACGGAACCAGAATCTACAGTAATAGGATAAACGATGAGACCCCTGGCAAATCTGATAATAAGGAAGTTTAATTTTAACTTCCATTGCTATTACTGAATTACTGAGTGAATTCCTTAAGAAAAAGAAGAAAAAGCTATTTCGTTATCAAAATAGTGTGCGGTGAGATAGGGGGATGGCAAATAAAGTGAGGTTTCGTATTTTCTATAACCATTGCCTCCAGCACATGCTAAACCCCACTGAGCAAGTAAATTTATTGGCAAAACACATTATAAACAGAAAGGCCGCTTAAACTATTCCTCCTTTAAGCTGCTATTTTTGTGTCCCAAATTGGTTGGTACATTGAATAACTGAGAAGGGAGATTCAGCTCGTCACTCCTTGGCATGATAATAAGGGAGAAGTGAGGTTTGTTTATTGATGGTCTGAGCCTTCCCTTATTAAAAGAAATGCCAAAATGCTCACAGGGAGGAAAATCAGACCCTCATTATCAGGAGGAGGGAAAATGAAAACCAGACTCCTCCTTTTCCTTCTCCTTGAAATAACGTTGGTTCCTTTTTTCCACACTGACGGACAAAGATGTCCAACTGGAAAGCAATAATTCATTTTTAAACGATATTTGATATCTGCCCATTAAACAGACTTTATCTGAAGAGATAATTAGGACTTCTTTTTCTCTCCCACTTACTTTCTTTCAACTTTTATCTTCCCAGTGGCAGAAAGCAAGATAAAAGGTGATATGGCATTACCCTCTTTGTAGAAATAAATGGAGGAAGTTATTTTTTATACCTTCACCAGCTGTGACTAGCACAAGGCCTTTAAGCAAGACTTTCTGATTTGGATCTATCCATATTGAGAACTGTCATCATTCAGATATCTGACAACTAAATAGCTGGATGACATCCACAAAACTACTGGCATAAAATGGGGAAAGCCAAACCAAAGCAACCCCCCAAAACCTTCTTAGAAACAGATCTCGTGTTCCCTGCAGCTCACCACATCTCTTGTGCACAGCTCTCGTTCCACAGTAACATCCAGATACACTCGTGAAAGTAACTCAAAAGCACAGGCTGGCTCCATAAGCCACAATTTAATTAATGGTAAACCCTGAACTGTTCTAGTACAGATGCACAAGCAAAGGAGTAAGGCTTTTCAAAGCACTGTGGTTGCTTTCATTTAATTTAGAAACACACGGGGTCAGTTTGCCACAGGTCGTTCTCAGCACAGCTGTACTGAAGTCAGCTTGGAACAAGGCTTTGATTTTTACACCAGGTTTGGGGACACAAGAATGAAAAAGACAAAAAGCCCTGATCAAATAATAGCTCAAAAGATATTCAGATGATTGAATGTTTTAAAGTTCTAAAAAAAAGAATAATTAAAAATTATCTCGAAAGTTGCGCCCAGTAGTCCTTTAAGAGGCTGGTTTCTGAGCACAAAGTTTCAGGGGGAAGGAGACAGGAATCTGCAATGTCCTCAAAGCATCAAATCAATCAAGTTTTTCTTTTTTTTTCAAATCTACCAAGTGTTTCTGGCAGGTTCCTTGTGCTTATTTACCTCACATTTTTCCACTGCTGGCTGCTGCCCGCACTCGGAGCTGTTCCCCGCCACAATGCCAGCCCGCAGGCTCTCGCTGTCACCCGTCCCCTCCTCCATGGAGTAGGTTTTGGAGTGATTGCCGCGGTGGTGCGAGGGGCTGCGGCTCTGCGCCAGGCTGAGCTGCTTGCGAAGGACGCGGTTCTCCTCCTCCACCTCCCGCATGCGGACTTCCAAGCTCTCGCGCTCCCGCTGGCTCGACGCCGTGTACCGAGGACTGTGGGGCTGGGATTCAAGCGGAGACAACGACACTGGCTTCCCATCTGCAGGAGAAGGAAAGAGAACGCTTCTGTCAGAATACACTTGAAGTGGCGTTTTCCTTTAATGTCAGCATCGTGAGGCAGGGATGTGTTTCAAATACAGCCACGTTTTACGCAGACTTGGCACTTCAAGGCGACACTTAAGTGCGTGGTAAACTTGGACAAATGCTGAAGTTCTATGAGCTACAGGTCCTGCTAATTTTAAAAGCACGCTAAAAGATAAGCATGTGTTTCTTTTGTTCTGGATAGGGCCGCCTGCCAGCCTCGAGTCTGGGAAGACAGTCAAGAACAGAAGGATTTAATTCGAAGACAATTAATATATAGTTAAAAATATTTTAGAAATGTATGCAAGACAAAATAATTTTCCTATTCCCCATTTCCTTCACAGTCAAGCTACAGCATTTTGGTTACCATTTTGTGCCAAACAGTAGTCCCAGCTGACTCACATGTGAGGAGCAGATGGTTTTTATTCAGCAACACAGTATTATGTGCTTGCTGAGAAATAAAGAGGTTCAGAAGGACAGAAACATTAAATACACGTGTGGGTCAAATTCTGGAAAAAGACAACAAGGGAATTTTGAAAAAAAGCAAAATGGTTCAATTCAACACCTTAAACTGAAAAGTTATATTCCAGAAATATGAAACACTTCATTTTCGCATTTTCAACAGGTATCTTCTTTGTTCAAAACAGCATTATAAAATGAGCTAGATATAAAGTTTAAAAAAGAGATAAATTAACCTGAAAACAATGTCCATAACCAAAGATGACAATTGCAGCACATTCTGCCATCACTTCCCCATGCACTACTGCTACCAACTTTTAAGGGAGCAAATAGGGAGGCAGCTGATGTGTTTTCAAAGGAGATATATTTTCACATAACTTTAATAAAGCTATATATACACACAAGAGTACAAATGCTTGAAAGGTGGTAAAAAAACCTCAAACTAAACTACTGTTCAAAAATGTTCAAGTGAAATCAAATTGAAACAAAGCAAAAAGACAGTGAGAGTTATCCCCAGTGTCATAATTAGCAAGACATTCCTTTACGGTGAAGATATGTGAGTATCTTATATTAAGGTATTTCTCTGAAATAACTTTCCACCTGCATGTATTAAAAAAAAATATTTGCTATTTAAAAATTTTTCCAGTGCAGAGTCCCTTTGGCTTTATCAAACCAACACCAGCTTGAGTTGTTTAGAAAATGGAAATCATGCAGTTATTTTTTAGCAGTTCTCCTCAACAAGTACATTTCTCACCCTCTGACTCAAAACTATCTTGGTGATATGAAGACCTGGTCATTGCTTGTTCTCTTCCATTGTTTCATATTTACATGAATGGTGAGCAGTTCTCTACACTAAGTTAATGAAAAAACAGCTATAGAAATCAAAACCTCACTTCTAATTTCCACTGTTGAGTTATACAGGTGTACACACTTCCTGTTATCTATATAAATAGCTATCCTGGTTTTAATACACAATTTGGATAGAATATCTTGCATTTGCTTGTAGACTTTCTCCTGCAAAATTTTTCTAATTTATTATTTTTACAATTGTCGTGGTTTGAGCCCAGCCAGCAACAAAGCACCACGAAGCTGCTTGCTCACTCCTCTGCCCCGGCCCCGGTGGGATGAGAAGAAAAACATAAAGGCAGCTCATGGGTTGAGACAAGGACAGGGAGGGATCACTCACCACTTATGGTCACGGGCAAGAGACAGGTTCAACTTGGGGGAGAAACAAAATCAATTCAATTTACTACCAATCAAGTCAAAACAAGGATAATGAGAAGTAAAACCAAACCTTAGAACACCTTCCCCCCACCCCTCCCTCCTTCCCAGGCTTGACTTTACTCCTGATTTTCTCCACCTCGTCCCCTCAGTGGCACAGGGGGATGGGGAATGGGGGTTGGGGTCAGTTCCTCACACCTCGTCTCTGCTGCTCCTTCCTCCTCAGGGGGAGGAGGACTCTGCACTCGGCCCCTGCTCCACTGTGGGGTCCCTCCCATGGAAGACAGTTTTCCATGAACTTCTCCAATTGAGTCCTTCCCATGGGCTGCAGTTCCTCACGACCTGCTCCAGTGTGGGTGCCTTCCATGGGCTGCAGTCTTCCAGGCACAGCCTGCTCCAGCGTGGGCTTCCCTGTGGAGCGGCGGCCATCTTGGAGGGCATCCACCCCCCTGCTCCGGCGTGGGGTCCTTTCTCCCCGGGCTGCAGGTGGGCATCTGCTCCCCCGTTCCCCTCCATGGGCTGGGGGGGACAGCCTGCCACCTCACCGCGGGCTGCGGGGACATCAAAACCTCCTCTGGCACACCTCCTCCCCTCCTTCCTCACTGACCTCGGGATCTACACAGGGGTTTCTCTCACATTCCAATCCCCCCACTCCCTGCAGGTTCCCCTTTCTAAACCTGTTCTCCCAGAGGCGCTACCGCTGTCACTGGTTGGCTCGGCCTTGGCCAGCGGCGGGTCCAACTTGGAGCTGTGGAAGCTTCCAGCAGCTTCTCACAGGAGCCGGCCCTGCAGCCCCGCCCCTCCTACCAAAACCCCGCCACACAAACCCAAACCAACCATTAGCAAAGCTTATGGGTACATCTGAGCTTGAAAAATGTCTCAAGACAGATTCTGAAGCTTGGCCACTGATATTTTGGAACTTGAACACTCAAGCAAATCGTTATTAAAAAGTAAATGACAGATTTGAAAAGCCTGCACATCACGGGTGCAACAATAGAGAAATGTCAACATTAAGGACAGAGCCACAGTACAATTAGAATTGCAATAAAATACTGAGGTATCTTTCTCCATCCAGCTTGGAAAGCATGGAACTGAAATTGTGCTATTTCTCAGCTGCTGATATCTCAGCTAGGTAGACTAAAACTCATTTGGATGTGATTATATTGCATTCCTATTACTGGACAGCAAGAGCGTACTGTGTAGACACTCTCAGATAAAAAGAAAAACAGCACTCTTACTCACCCACACAACAACTAACCTGTGTTATCATCAGACATACAATTATAATGCAAATCTAGCTAAAGACTTCACTGGCAATCATAATTCCCTACTTGGTGAATATCCAGTATGGCATAGATGTTGCTTATCTCCTCCTATTCTAGTCATTGGATTCTGCTGCCTTCACAAATAATTACCAGAAAAGGTAGCAAGATATGGAAGTAAATCTCAGAACAACATTCATCACAATTTCAAAATATGGAAAAAATTTAGACATCTCTTTAGCTATTCTATGGACATAAATCAACAGGTCAGAAATGTTGCTTTGCCAAAATTAAAAATGAACAAAAAAGGTACCATTTGGTACATCTGAACAATTGTAGCTATATTCATGAGAACAGCTAAACTGTTTCTACACAATATTTAGAAGAAACAGCATAGTCTGAGAAAGAGACTGAAATATCACCTCACTGCCTCAGACTGGAAGTTGCAGCAACTAATGAGACCAGCTCAGTGTTTATGCAGCCTTAGCTTTAAATGCCAGTAAACTCCACTACTATCTTCTCAGTAGTACATATTTCTGCTAGTATGTAAAAGGCAGTAAGGAAATCATGTCAGGAAATACACAACCAGCTAGCTTCTTGATCTGAAATATATAAAGAGTCGAAATGTATTGATTTACTATAAAAATTATCCATGTTTTCTTATATAGTGCTAAGTGTAAAACATTTTTTGGGATGATCTCCTCAGGGTTCATACAGCTGGACAAGCCATGTTTTGTTACTAACATTGCCGATTATTCTCAAGTGTATGTTGATGTATTTGGTATGTTCGTAACACCCCAACTCCCTGCTGCAAATGATAATGTGAAAATTCCAGGACCTGTTTGAAATAAAAGTATAAAATCAAATGTGAACTGAGTTTGATCTTAAGACTGAGAAATCAAATAATTTTTGTCATAAGTGTTGAGACGGTCTAACTCATCATTTTTGCACATCTGAGGTTGGCAAGGCTGGTGGCAAGGTACTACTTGATTTAGTCCTATTACCAGAGACTGGACATATGAAGGTATTTTTATTTCAGTGAGCACACAGACGTGGCAAAATGCCTCCTGGGAGCTACTGCCTAGTAGGTAAACACCGACACATGCTACCCTGATCTGCTTCTTATCAGTTTTCAAGGCAATGCAAGGACTGTGTGTTTCACCTCATCTTTGAAGGAGTAGGTGGACTAATGTGAGGGACCACTAATATTTGATTGACTGTGTGTGCTGCTTGGTAGAAGAGTTAAACTGATTGCACTGCACTTGAGTTTTATAGTTTTAAGTAACTGGCAGAGTGCTCTGAGCTGATGTCTAGGCACTTCTTATCTAATCTAAATCAAAATAAAATAACATAACACATAATGAGGTCTGTGTGACTTTGGGACAAAAGAACTCCCAGGGAACGCTGCAAGGAACATTGCTATGCTCTGAAGCAAGTAGTACACTTTTGAATGGTGCAATAAATAATAATAAAGCTATTATTTTTTATTCTTCATTTGGGATTATTGCTCTATTTTGGGGCCTTGGCAGTCTCGGCTTTAATTTTTTTTTTTCTATCTGTGTCAAGCCTTTTACTTCAGACTTTCTGCGCTAATACAACCGTACCAAAGAAATAAAAATGACCCGCAAAATCCCACTGTCCACAAAAAACTCAAACATAAACCTGAATAATTATTTGTTTTGGGTTTGTGTGGCAGCGTTTTGGCAGCAGGGGAGGGGCTGCAGGGGGGGCTCCTGTGAGGAGCTGCTGGGAGCTTCCCTGGCCAAGGTTGACCCAACCAGTGATGGCGGTAGCACCTCTGGGATAACAGATTTAAGAAGGGAAAACCTGCAGCGGAGAGGGGATTGGAATGTGAGAGAAACCCCTCTGTAGATACCGAGGTCAGTGCAGAAGGAGGGGGAGGAGGGGATGTCCCTGCAGTCTGTGGGGAGATGGCAGGCTGTCCCCCCCCAGCCCAGGGGATGCCCCCCAAGATGGCTGGGACTCCAGGGGAAAGCCCGCGCTGGAGCAGTCTGTGCCTGAAAGACTGCAGCCCATGGAAAGAACCCACGCTGGAGCAGTTCATGAGGAACTGCAGCCCATGGGAAGGACTCATGTTGGAGAAGTTCATGGAAAACTGTCTTCCGTGGGAGGGACCCCACAGTGGAGCAGGAGAAGAGTGAGGAGTGCTCCCCCTGAGGAGGAAGGAGAGGCAGAGACAAGGTGGGATGAGCGGATCCCATCCCCCATTCCCCTGTTCCCCTGCACCGCTGAGGGGACGAGGTGGAGAACATCAGGAGTAAAGTCAAGCCTGGGAAGAAGGGAGGGGTGGGGGGAAGGTGTTCTAAGGTTGGGGTTTACTTCTCATTATCCTTGTTTTTATTTAATTGGTAGTAAATTAAATTGATTTTGTTTCTTCCCCAAGTTGAGTCTGTCTCTTGCCCGTGACCATAAGTGGTGAGTGATCCCTGCCTGTCCTTGTCGTGACTCACGAGCATTTCTTTTATTTTCTCCTCCCCATCCCACTGAGGGGGAGGCTGAGTGAGCGGCTTCATGGTGCTTTGTTGCCGGCTGGGCTTAAACTACAATTATTATTTCATGGTTGACATCAGTCAATGACTTATCATCATAGTAGGTCCAACAATTCAGAAAACTTGTCAAAGTGCAAGTTATGAATTCTCTGGATTATTGAATGCTTCTGTATGTGTGGAGTCACCTGTGTTTAAGGCAAGAGATTTCATTAAACCTTACTTAAGCAGCGCACCTTAAGACACTGGAAGAAATAAAGCCTACAGAAAGCAGTTTAGCAGTTTATTTGAAAGGAGAGGGACTGAAGCAGTGGAATTTTCTTATATACAAAACCTAAAGGATAAGCATTAACACTAAGTTCCTAGTTTTACGGTTATCAGACTTGGAGAGGTGATAGTCCTGAAAAGAACCCAGTGGCATTGGAAGCTTCCTGGGGAGAGGGCCACAGAAAAAACAAAGTTTAGCCAAGGGTTAACTGCAGGGCTGGATAAGGGAGAAAGAAGCAGAGTGTAGGAAAGAAAAATTCACCCTGATTCTGAGGAGAAGACAAGTGCAGAAGTAGGGATCCGGAATTTCTCAGACAACCCCGATCTGAACTCAAATGTTTAAAATTTTGTTAGGAACTACCTGAGGTAGACAAATTTATGTAGCATGTTGTGGGATTTTTTTCCTTAATTTTTTACATTTCTTTTGCTATCTTAAGTGCAAACTACTTGGGTTTTGGCATTTTTACAACATCTAGAGGTTTCTATGTGTTTTAGCTATTATTCCTCCCCTGCCTAATAGCATGTAATGCCTTTATAATGAATTAACTGATGACAGTGAACTCTAGGCTGCCTCTGAGATAAGAGGAAGTTATGCGGCTCACAGATAATGTTTCAGTCTGACTACAAGATACAAGATCCATTTCACATTTGTTCACATTTGAAAATTCATATTATCAGTGCACGCTTTGAGGACTAGCAGTATAACAATTTTAACCAAATGCCAACATACTGCAGAAAGAGCTGGGAAAGCAGGCAACCACCCTCATGAATTTCGCCCTGTTAAGGCCATGAGCAAAATCATTTGAAGTTCATTCCACAGTTATTTTTTTCCCCAGAAAGACGATTGTAAAGAACTCCATAGACCCTAAGGGAAAATAAAAATAAGAAGACTGCAGTCTGGACTACGGAGACATAAAAGCTCTGTGTAAGCAGATAAACTATCCCTTTTCTTTTCGAGCTCTAGCTCAGCTTTAATCATCTAACACCTTAGGACTCTATGCACTTCTGCTCAGCTGGATGCTCTGGTAGGTATTGGTTATATGGGCAGCAATGAATGAAGTTCTTTTTGTTAATAGTTTGGTACTTCAACATATATGCCTCCATGAGTAGGTGCTAAGGCATCCCAAGGTGCCTATTCTCTCACTCACCAAGGCATTTTTTTCTCCAGTGCCGTTTTGTGAATCACTGCAGTGTGATCTCAGCTGGAAGTAGAAAACCTTGCCCAAATAACCATCTTAATAGTGGAATATAGTCTAAACAATTTACTCCAGATCTGTGAACACAGAACTTCTTCATTCTAACATGAAATGAGGCAAATTCGAACTTATGCTTCCAAGTTTCAGTGGAAGAAAGTTGTGCCATTGAAAGATGTCACAGCAAGAACACTGAATGCTGATGTCCACTAGACAGAGACAGCACAAGAAGTGACAACCAAGCCTTTCCACACTGCCCAAACAAGTTTCCTCAGCTCTGACAGAAAAGCTGCTCCCATCAGTATTAAGCATAAACCCTTCTTGGGATTTGGCAAGGACAACATATGTGCTAAATTACATGTTCATTGGTAAGAAGAGACTGTTTCCACACGAGACACCAATCAACCATCAGCCTTCGACTTAGGCAATAGCAGTTGCACTTAGGCACTTCTGCATGTCCTTTAAGTGCTAAATCTGTGTTCACTTCCACTGCTGTTAATGGTACTTAAGCACATGCTAACACATTTTATTGAACCCAAACCTGAACCATTCAGTTCCACTGCAGGCCAGCCTTACTTAAAGCATCACATTATTGCCTGCTGCTCATATGCAGGGAGACGGCCTCCCACTGTCCTCTTCTTGAACAAAAGAGCCCTCGACAGTCAGTGGATTTGGAAATTAAACGTATTGTACACAAAACCCCTACACCCACAGAATATCAGGTTTGCAAAGTGTATTGGGTTGGCATGGCAAGGTTTTAGTAGCAGGGGGGCTACAGGGGTGGCTTCTGTGAGAAGCTGCTAGAAGTTTCCCCTGTGTCCAACAGAGCCAATGCCAGCTGGTTCCAAGACGGATCTGCCACTGGCCAAGGCTGAGCCCATCAGTAACGGTGGTAGTGCCTCTGGGAGAACAGATTTAAGAAGGGGGAAATAACTGCTGCACAACAGCAGTCAGAAGAGAGGAGAATATGTGAGAGAAGCAACCCTGCAGACCCCCAGGTCAGTGCAGAAGGAGGGGGAGGAGATGCTCCAGGCACCGGAGCAGAGATTCCCCTGCAGCCCTGGGGAAGACCACGGTGAGGCAGGCTGTCCCCCTGCAGCCCAGGGAGGTCCACGGTGGAGCAGATCTCCACCTGCAGCCCAGGGAGGACCCCACACCGGAGGAGGTGGGTGCTCGAAGGAGGCTGTGACCCCATGGGAAGCCCACGCTGGAGCAGGGTCCTGGCAGGACTTGTGACCCCGTGGGGGACCCACGGTGGAGCAGGCTGTGCCTGAAGGACTGCTGCCCATGGAAGGGACCCAGGCTGGAGCAGTTCATGAAGAACTGCAGCCCGTGGGAAGGACTCATGTTGGAGAATTCATGGAGGACTGTGTCCCGTGGGAGGGACCCCACGCTGGAGCAGGGGAAGAGTGTGAGAAGGAGGGAGCGGCAGAGACAGTGTGTGATGAGCTGACCCCAACCTGCATTCCCCATCCCCCTTGCCCCACTCGAGGGGAGGAGGTAGAGAAAATCAGGAGTACAGTCGAGCCCGGGAAGATGGGAGGGGTGGGGGGAAGGTGTTTTAAGATTTGGTTTTATTTCTCATTACCTTATTCTGATTTGATCAGCAATAAATTAAATTAATTTCCCTGAGCCGAGTCTGTTTTGCTTGTGACGGTAACTGCTGAGTGATGTCTCCCTGTCCTTATCTCGACCCACGAGCTTTTTTTTATATTTTCTCTCTCCTGTCCAGCTCACGAGGGGAGTGACAGAGCGGCTTTGGTGGGCACCGGGCGTCCAGCCAGGCTCAACCCACCATAAAAGTCAAACACTCAGAAGTTTGGAAATGTGAGAATGACTGTCTCCTGTCCAATCTTTGCTGTCGTTCCCTTGTGCCTGATGACAGGATCATTAACTGCGTGATCACCACTTTACTTCCAAAGAACCTTGGCATCAATGTGTGCACAGGATGGATGGTGCTCACAGCTGTTCAGTAGCTTGTTTCAGCTCATCATTCAGTTTGTGACCACACATACCCTACTCTGAAAAAAGACTTATTTATTCCCTCATTGGCCTATTATACTCATCCCTGTAATACTTGAATGCAGCACAGGGATCAGTGACTTATTTTTCAAAGTTATCTTTAGAAAAGGTGGTACTATCAGTCCCTCTTTACAGGCAGGGCAGAGAAGTTTGGAGTCATTAATGCCAAAATAAAATACTAGTTTTGGATGCACAATTGAGATGGTTCTGATGTAGTTTTTCAACAAATAAGCACCTTTCCTGCACTTCATTTGTTCAGAGGACAGACCTCATCACCTGCATATGCAACGGTATATGCTTAACATTCTTGTAATGTAAGAGTCTGCAAGCTGGAAATGCAGAAAATGGAAAAAAAAAATAGTTAGCAGTCACTTGTAATAGCTTTGTTTTATGAACATCATGTAATGAACTCAGTGGCAGAGGCAGAAACAATTTTCCAGGCCAGAGTCAACTTCATAAACTACAAAGCTGTCCCTTTTCTTTCGATGCTCCCCTGCCTTGTTCATGACACACCTTCCAGTCTCTTTAAATAACTAAACGGAGTGGTCCAAGAACCACTCACCACATTGCTGCGTTTGCTCTGCACACAAAGTGAGGAAGGGGTTGTGTCTTGGAAAGAGTTAGCAATTGTACCGTCAATGATGGCATCACGATGCACAGCTGCAGACAGCTGTTCATGTGGTGGCTGAGAGAATGTAATTCTGGTACTTCTAACAGGGATAAGAGGGATGGTAAACAGTAAAAGACTCTAGGTAAAGAAAAAGCATGTAGGAACAGAATGCAGGAAGAAGGAGGGAAAGAAAATCTAAACATATTCATACATCTTTCCTGAAAATGGATGTGGCTCCTTTTAATAGTTTTTTTTTCAAATGAAATATTAGCTTATTAGCTGTTATAAATGTTAGCTTATTAGCAAATTTAAAACAAGAGCCCGTAAGTCTTAAAACAATTTCCTCATTTCCTTGTCTAGAATACAATAACTTTTTTTTTTCTTTCTTCTGTTTTCTTCTCATTCTTCCTTTCCCTGCTTTGCACTGCCTTGGCAAAATATATGCCTCTCCCAGAAAAGGACTAAAAGTAATGTTTCCCCCTTTCCATTGGGAGTGGAGATGTAAGAAAATAATGTCTTATCAGAATAAGCACTGAGTGAAAATAAGATTTTATCAGGGACTTGGCTTGACGAAGATAACATGTTATCAAGAGGGGAACTTGGCAAAGATAACACGTTATCGATATCAGGAGTAAAGCTTGGGGAAAATAATGTTTTAATACCTATTAGATTCTAAATAAGCCATCTGTGCTCTTGATGAATTGTTATTTTCTCCAAGCCCCATTCCTGTAAAGACGCTGATTTTTTGGCAAACCACTTCTGTAGAAGTTGGGAAAGGAGGGGATAAAGAGGAGAAAAGGAAGCCCTTTCTTCACAAAGCTAGAGGGATATTCTCTCTCTTTTCAGAAGCTTTGCATGCAGGTAAAGACTGCCAACGTGACAGCTCGGAAGACTCAAATATTCAGACACCAAACAGGTATTGCAGGGAAAACTCCTACAACAATGTTCTGCAAGTATACTGCAGAGAATCCCGAAACAGGAGAAGGGGGTCAATACCCTTTCTGTCCTTGACCACCCTATGCAGGCTCAGAGGTGCTGCCTGTAGTATTTTTGGCAGAAGCACTTCTCTACAGAGCCAATGACCGGCCATCACTTAGCAATGACTTTTTGTCATAAACAACCACATCACAATTAGCAGTGGTCACTTGGGGGCACAAATAAATGACCTCTTTTAGATCAGTTGCAGACATTATCACCATTCCGTTAGAGATCACCATTCCCACAGCTTAGCTGACCCAAAGGGTCACGCACCACTTCTTACCTCCTGCGGTGCAAAGCATCCAGCTCGGTTTAGGTGGTCAGTGGAGCTAGTTTTAGCTAGCCCGATTGCCTCTGCCCTGAAACATTCCCCTCTACCACCTCCACTACGGGGGTAGAGACAAACCACTGTCTAGTGAGTGTCTGTGCCCCGAAGCTGAAACCTTCTGCAACTCAATTATAAATCTTCAGAGTTACAATCCGGAGTTACAATGGCACCTCCTGGAAAACAAGAAATCCAATTCATAGTAGGACGGACCACTAACTGCCTTAAATGGCAGAATGTGGGTGAATGCCACTGGTTATTCATAGGAATGGGCAAGCAGGGAGTAATTAGAAGGGAAGCTGTGGAGGGACTGTAGGAGTGTGATGTGAATAATAAAGCACACTTAGGAAAAGGCATATGAATGATATCTGCAGGGTAAGTATTTGTAGCCAGCTGAATTTCCCTGGTGTACAGTAGGAGTGGGAGGGAAGACAATGGGATCTGTTAATCTGAAGATTTCCTATGGAGGAGCTGAATCTCTTTTTTCATTAACCATTTGGATATCTTATGTCCAGAGATTTCTCTATGTTCAGGTGTGAGCTTGGTGTTAAGGTAACTTCGGAGGCCCTGATACAGCAGAACACATCATCAACAGCAGGCATCCATTACAGCTCTCTAAGGTAAAGAATGTGCCCAAATGCATCCCTGCAGCTGTACACAGTACTGTGACTATCATTCATGGCAGTGGGATGTAAAAGACTGAAACCATTCTATGTTGGCTCTGCTCAGTAAAACACTGTGGAAGAGATAGGAAGGGGAAAAGTCTGAAATACAGCATTTTATGGTGTTTTTTAAGAGTACAAAAAGTACAAGAAATAAGCATCTATAAGCTTAGAAAAGATTATAAAAATACCTATAGGTTTCTACAATTGCCACAGTAACCACAAGCATGAGACAAGTATGCTCAATCAAAGCCTAGTAGTAGTTAATTCAGATTCTGTTGCTGATGATTAGCCTCAGCTGCTCATCAATAGAGACTCCAGCTGATAATTATTAAGTTAAACTTCTGAGCAGTATTTGCATATGTAAAGCACGCTTTCCCTGCTGAAGCAACAATGGATGCTATAATGCATTTCCTGATTGTACAGCACTTGGATTTGGGGAACCTGGGAAAGAGAGTCTGCTTTGCATATCCTTCCTTACCCTCATCAGGCTAACCATTCAGAAGAAATGCACTTACACATACTGACATCTACAAGCTAGAGCAAAAAAAGAGTGCTAACCCTGCATAAGAGGAAAAATGCAACCATTCGTTTCAACCAGAATATCTCTAATAAGAATAATATAAGACAGAGCTTTGCATATCCCTCAAAACATTTACCTAAGCTTCCTTACAACCTGCAGAATGTAACAACTGCTCTGTGACAAGACGGCCTGGTCACCTCAAAAGACATGCAGAAACTCCAGCGGACAGATTCAGCCCATTAATTCCTAGCGACCTCCAGATGTGGCCCCCTCCTCCAAAGGAATATTGAGAATCATTATGTGGTTCTCTGTTTAGCCTTTTCTCATATCACTTTCTCCAGATCAGAACTTCATTTCCTGAATGTGATTCTTGGTCATCAGTCATAGCCGTGCCCTCCTGGTTAACTGTAGTATCAAGAACACAGATAAACACACACAATGTGTAGATTACATTTATGGGTGCAAGTCTCCATGTTTTCATAATTATATGACAGACAAGGCATGCCCAGATCAGCTTAATACCAGAGGAGTTCATACGCACATTTGCTTTAAGGAGAAGGAAACGTGGAAAAGAATTGGGAAGATCTTTATGGAATCCATAACGCGACTAGCTGCCCCCATGTCGCTACCATACCACTTTGGTTTAAGAGTCCATCATAGGCTTACTATTAACAGACCTGAATGTTTTTTAATCAGACAGCAACAAACAGTAGAACAAAAGATGACTGAGTTTGGCTTTGGTTAAACATGGGAGATGGGTTGAAAAAACGAGGTCTAAGGGAACGCAGGTGGTCAGCCTCTCTGAAAGCCAGCATTTAGGCTCTTAGGTGACAGTTTAAAATTTAACTACAGCAAAATTTATGTGTATGGCTAGAAGTCACCTGGTAGCACTGTTACACACAATGTCAAAAGTTGATTTTCAACACATCTGCAGAAATTCTGCAGTATTAGTTCAGGCTGGTTGGTGCTGCTGAAACCTGCTGGAAAGCTTGTTATATCCCTTAATCTTCCTTGGCACAGAGATGCCATTAGAAAACCATGTGCTGGTATTTTGATTGAGGCTGCTGGAAAAGGAGATTGTCTGAATATTGAATACTGACAAGGATTGTTCAAGGATAAACAAGTAAGTAAATAAAAAAATCCAAATTCTGCACCACATCATTTCTTCCTTAGCAGGAACCAGATCTGTAAGAACTTCAAATCTTATAGAGCTCTAGGCAACAACAGATAAGACCACGTATATATAAAGGCAAGTAGCAAAGAACATATTTTCAAAACAATGATTTCTTTCTGAATGTATCTGAAGATTACACATGCAGACAGAAATGTTGCAAGTTCATATTTCTAGTTTAGTATGATGTTGTGAAATAACATCGGTGTTATTTCACTGATGACATACCAGTGTATAAGTTATCAATATCTTTCAGTATTGAGTTGTCTATTTTCCCCACACATTCTCGGCGCTTTTCATTTGCTGCACCTGTCATTTCAGCCACTTCAGCCCTGAAGAACAGTGAGGGGAAAATGCAAGTAACTGCACATTCAGAACACATGAAGGCTGATCAGTGTTATGACATTTATCTTCACTTATGACAAGAGATAAAATAACTCATGAGTTAGTTTCCCATCCTCCTCATGAAGAAAAATGTCATAACAGATCATCATGTACTATATATAGCAAAATTTTTAACACACTTCATAGAGAAAAAAACATCACAGCACTGATGCAGATGGTAGGTTACATGTCATGGCTATGACATCAGAAATGAAACACACAGCATTTTAAAAAACAGTAGATCATAGAATTACAGAATGGTTTGGGTTGGAAAGGCCCTTAAAGCCCATCTAGTTGCACCCCCCCTGCCATGGGTAGGGACACCTTCCACTAGACCAGGTTGCTATGCTTAATAGAAAAGTAAGACATAATATAAAAAAAAAAAACCAAAAAAACCCCTAGAACAACAGCTCACAAATTAGCTAAAGGCAACTAGTTAAGATTATTTGCAAAAGTTACAATTACATTAAACAGCAATGAGCTGTCCATACAGTTCATTGGAATCCTAAATAGAGTTTCACGTTTTCTTATTTCCCCACATTTCCCAAATAGAAAGCCACAGGTGGCCAATATATTGTGTTTGATAAAATAATACTTTTCTACTTAAAATCTCCAAACCGCATAATATACACAAAAGGGAGTAATGAAATTCAAACAAACAAACAAACTAGAAAATGTACCTTTAATTCTCATGAAATCCCCTGGAAATCAGTAGTGGTTTCAGAATTAGCTTCAGTGTGGCCAGGTATCTACCCCAGGACTACAATCTATTTTTGGTGACCAGACTCCATGGACATGTAATATGGAACCTCTTTTTTGCATTAACTTAACATTTACCTTTTAAAAAAAATATTTGGCTTTAATGTATTAGAGATGCTCCTTCTACAAAGATATAATAAGTATGTACAGAACTAATTTTATATCAGATATATCAGGTAGATAGAGATTTTATTTCAATCAGTGACCTAGGTTTCCTATAAAAGATGAGGAAATTACTCTTCTTTATGGTACTCGTTTTGTTACGAAACTGAAGACAGCATATCAGAATCATAATCCTATTTCAAGTGAGTCAAAGGCAACACTCAGTGACTTTGATGAAAACAAGCATAGGTCTAATATTTCATGATATTCTGCATGCACACAGCATGATGTCGTTACTCATTTTTATGTTGTACCGTCGCCGTACACAGCGCTGTACTGCGGGAGGTCAGAATGTGGGCCATATCCCCTGTGCCCCATCACAAACCTGCCGAGCTTCCTGTGCAGCAAGCAAATGAAAATTTTCATTTTTGAGCAGCCACAAGTTTATTAACGTTAAATATCACCAACGAACAGCAAGATTTAGATGTTCTGCCTACTAAGATTTTGTCTTCTAATAGATGAGGTATATCTTTGAGACTAATTCACATTTCTGCTCCAGTGCACAGAAACATCTTAATGTATGTTTAGGATCCTGAATAAGGATCCTAAAGAATATGCCTAGTCTTGTGTAAGACAGCACTGAGGTTAAGACCCACTGACATGCTTACTTACTATTCTAAAATAAAGTTGCTTTACTCAATCAGGGCAGCAGTGCTCCATATTCACAGGATCTGCATGTATTTAAATAAACACGTTCTCTTTTTTTCTCAAGTAGATCTCTTGTTTTCTAAGTTTTCATTATCTCCAGGAATTTCTCTCAAATGTAGAATATACTGTAGAATATACTTTAATAAGTACAAATGAAATACTACAGTGTAGCATTTTTAACGATGTTTTTGTTAGGTAGACTGTGAGCAGGGCTGATGGCTACAGGCTTTCCACAGTGACGTATACGATCAACTAATTGATTTCTATGACAAGTTTTTGCGTTGGGGTAAAGAGAAGATGAAGGTGGAGGCATTTGCAAAAATTCTTGTAGTGTGTTTAGGAGTAAATGGGTTGTGTGTAGTGGCCAATTACAGTCTTGCAATTGCCCTTTATTTCTGTTAATAGACTTTCACTAAAATATCTATCCATCTTCCTTTGCTAGTGTAATTATAGATTTATTCATTGCTATCATTTGAAATATCATTGTTATCTTAAAGTCTAAGTGGAATAGATGGAGACTTGACCAAAACTGTTTCATATTAAAAAACCAAAATCAACACACCTTATGCCTAAAGAACAACCAGACATGGAAAAAACCAATAGGTCAGCTACATTAAAAAAATGTTGCAACTGTAAAAGTCCTTTAAAGGTCAAGCTAAAGAAGAAACAACAACAGTAAAAAAAAAAAAGAGAGAGGGACAAAAAAAGTAGCTTCCCTTCCCATCTACTCCCCTCTTGTTCTAGGAAAAGGGAAGGATCTTAATCATTATTTTTAATTAAGTAATAATTTAATAATTAAGTAATTTGAACTGATGTAGACACAGGAATCAGCTGTTAAGAACTGACATAGGATAAGGTTGAGGAGTGACTGCTAGAAGGACATTGCTTATTTCACCCTTCTTGTCCCTCTGAGAACAGGCTGCTGCGATACATACCCTTACAGTAAGTAAGAAAACATGGCCTTCTCCCTTCTAAATTATGACCATCTGCCCAGGAAAAACTAAGGCAGACAACAGAATAAGAATACTTTATTGTGGTATTATTATCAAATTTACTTTTTAAATTATACTGCCGCCTGGTCTTAACTATCATTAAAACAGTATGGATATTGAGTTATACCAGCTCTGACTTCATACGCTCCTCTGAAGAAAATCCTACATTTCTGTCAGTATATATGTATCTTGTCCCTTACGGTAAAATTCCACTTCGCAGGACAATTGAATGTGATTTCTTATGTTTTGAGAGACTGTCTTTCCTCTTTTGAGAAACTGTAATTTCACCAGGTATATATTTAAAATTCATACTAGCGCCTTATCCTAGCACCTTCTATGGAAACGATTTAGTTTCTTATTTGATGAGCACAAATATTTATTATAAAAGCCATCAGACAATGCTTTGGTTTCTTTTCCTAAATAATCTGACTGAATCCAATCAACAGGGAAAGTAAAATTCCAGACTTGCTTAAAGACCGCATAGGTCTTATTCTACTCAACTATTATGTGACAGTCATTAAATCTTATTCCAACTTGGAACATTAAGAAGCACACAAGATGTAAGAGTGAGCAAAGAATTTGCTGCCTGCATTCAGTATTTCCAGTTCTTAAAATTGTATTTAAAGTCTTGCAATATTTTAGATTTACTGGAAAGTCAAATCTTGGAGTTACATGACAAAATATCAGCGCTTTTTGCTTGTTTGTTTCCTTTGCAGTAAGATCTCATTTTCATCTCTGCAGGAGAAAGCTGAAAAAAACATGACCTGTCTTGATGAAAAAATCAGGAGACAAAGCTCTTAAAAACTTATAATTTTAGATATAGTGAATGATGACTGTTGAACATTTTGAACTAGCAATGGCAGTTTTTTATTACGACTGTTCAAGTGACTTGTGCTTTACTATGATGGGTATGTTCTGTAACAGCAGACGCATCACCTAGGGTGGGTACATGGAAGGGCCAGCACCTGTGATAAGCTTGTGCTAACTATGGAGCAGCCATCAATTCAGCCTGAAGAGCATTTACTAAGAAAATCGTAAATGTTGTTGGGCATTTAAAGGAGCACTAAATATCCTGTGGTAATATTCAGCAGAACTTTCAAGACAATGGTATTGTACCAGATAAATAAATACACAAAATTAACACACATTTACCATCAATCATATGAATTATGGCTTTTGTTTATTTTTGTTGGAATTATCCTTGAGAGGGCTCTGCAGGCAAAGTTTTGTACAGAAAAACATGTTATTTTCACGGATATCTCCCCAGTGCACATAACAGGGTTTTCTCCTTCTCCATAACTGGGCACTCAAAAGGTATCCAGACCCCAGGAAAAAATGCTCGGATAAAAGTAAAGTGATACCAGTTCCACTCTGTCCCACTATGGCAGTTAGAAAGCAGAAGTTTAACTCTGCCAAGAATATAAACCTCCAAATCTGTTAGATATCATTTACTATGTATTTAATTTCACAGCTGTGCCTTTTCCCTTTTTGATTTCTCCCCCCTCTTTTTATGCTTCTCTTGTTCAAGCATTTTGGATCTGGTTCTTAATCGGGTCCTGATGATCCTTAATGCCTTAATTTCAGAGCCCAGCATTCCCCAATTCCCTTCTTCATTTTGAAATTTCTGCAAATTCTATATTCATCCTCTGTGTGGCTGTGCAGACTGTAATCCCTCATAATAGGCTGATGCTGATCCTGCTCTATGGATTAACCAGTGTAAAATGCTTATGTAATGAATTTTCATCAATTCATGCCTTCCAAACTCAGCCCCGAGCAGCCCAGGTATATCTAATCTAACCGACTGGCTTTTATCAGCTGCACACAAGAGATGTGAAAATAAGCCTCATTTCAAGCCTCACTCACATAGCTACAACCATGTTGTTATTTATTTAGCAGAATGAATATATGTGAGGAATTCTAAGGTACGCTTGTAGTTATACATCACTGGATTTCGTATGGTGTATGTTTCTTTGAAAATTGTGAAATGACAATATTCTCATGCCTGGTTTTGATTATTTCTCTTAAAAAGAGAGAGGAAAAAAATATAGCTGAACTTCAAGTGTAATTCTGCTGCTTTCTTCTTGTGAAATCTATATTCCCATGCCAGATGGTGTCTGAGTTATCAAAGTTATTACCGTAAACTCAATTAGGGAAGAATGAAAGTAATTAAGTAGGGGATGAAGTGACAGAAGTATTCAAGATATAAAGCATCTAGTATAGGTGAGGAATCTCTAAATTAGATAGAAATTCATCTATAAATTCAGCCTAAAACATAACAGCTTCAGCCTTCACTTTCAAATATTCTAAAGCATTGTGCAAAATTCGGTACTTGTTCAAGTGGGCACAATTCCAAATGAAACAGTGGTCTACAGAAGGTGTGAGTTGTTTTTATATTCTGGAGGGGCTATTACTAGCAATCACCAAATGCACTCTGAGACAGTTATTGTTCAAATGTTCCTGTATCTGTTGTGGGATGATTTTTCAGGCTGTTGTGTGACCTCAGGAATGCTTGTTTCCTTTCTTAATCTTGGCTGTTTCATACCCACAATGGCAAAAAACAATTACAGTAAATACTTTTTACCATAAACCCTGTAAAGTAGACACCACAGAGGTGCTGTTAACAGTTTATTTTACATTTCTGTTTTCTTTCTCCATTTGTTTTTCCTTTGGCGAAGTAAATCTAACAAGTTGGCACTGAGCTACAGGCATGACCGAGAGCTACAGCTACAGATTTTAAATGCAGTGGCAAAGCAACCAAAAATTATTTTTTAATCTACTAATGACAGTCTACTTAGAAATATGTAAGAAAACCTAGTGAAAACAAATCTCTTTTACTTATCTAAACTCATTTCTGCATAGCTTCTATTGACAAGAATCACGCACTTATGGGTAAAACTCATCAGGATAATTTGTTAGTACTCTGCAGGCTGTTCACTCATTTTCTCTTTAACAGAGATATATATACCCAAATTCTCAAGGTATGCATAGCTGAAGAAGGATGGTAAGGGAAATACCATTATGTTCTGGAATGCTCAGAATTGCTGCTGCATGGCTGAAAGAAAAGAAACATGTACTGCTCTGGAGAACACAGATGTAGCTTGTGCTACTGCTACAGGCGAAATCCCTGGCCAGAAAGGGAACAAATTAAATCCTAAAAATGCATGCATCGTTTGCTCCTGCTCTGGGGATAGAAGTGCCAGGAGGGAAAGGGCGTTTAAGAACATATGCTGATCGTACCGTACCGTACCGTACCATACCATACCATACCAAACAGTACTCTGTGGAAAGAATACAAGGATTTTAAGTATAAGCACTGAAAAGTTCAGAAATACCAGAAGTACTCCTGCCTTTGTTTGCCTCATGTATGTCCAGGACAAAACAAAGCAAAAAGTCCTCCTGCGTGTACCAGCAGGTGAGATGCAAACCCTAACGATGGTTCCAGTTTGCAGAGGCAATGGCCTGACAAACTGCAGCGCTGTCACACACGTGCTTAAGGAACTCCCAAGCTCTTTTCCCCACCGCCATAAAGAATGGGCTATTTTTAACACAGACCACTTAAAACTTGCTTTTAGCACAGCCTCACAAAGGTTACAAACTTATGCAAGAAGGGAACATCCATGAGGAGAGGTCAACCTGATTTATGCCACTGGGAACCACAAATCATTGCTGATAACAGTAGGTTTTCAATTGTATTCTGGAACACAAGGTTTGAATTGTATTCTGAAGCACATGGATTTTGATTCATTACTGAAGAACTTTTAGGAAAGACCAAAAAGAAGCTACTGAGATGATGAGTTTGGTGATAAAACAAGAACCAAAAAGAACTCTCATAGAGCCTTGTGGACAGGTAAGTTCAACAAAAAGACGGTGGCATGGGCGACAGAGTTCTGTTTGCCCAGGTAATATAATTTCCCACCCTTTCTTACTCATACTGAGCACTGTTGTCTCACCTGGAAAAGGAAAGGTGTTCTGCTCAGGGGACTAAAACTTGCAGGGCCTCTGAAGGCTTTTACAGTCAGTGATCTCAATTAAAAATGGATCATGAAAAAGTCCAGAAAAACTGACTACTGGAGACTTGCGTAGCTCTGGGGAATTGATTCACTACAGTCACACGTGGGATGTTAGGGTACGTATGGAGCTGGCACATGCACCTTATATGCATGTCTATTAAAGGCTTCCAGAGAAAAAACAAAAGTCCCATCTGGAATTATTATCAGTTCAGCTGCAACTTTACTGAAAATACAGTAAAGATCCATGATATTTCCCTGACCGTTGCAGGTGAGGACGTGTGAGGCAATGGCACTTCCAAGTGGTGTATGAACACTTTCATCCCATGCCACGTGGGTAGCGTAAAGGGCAGACTGCAAATTGTTCCCTTCTTGACCACTCCTACCATATCAATTAAAGGTACCAATAAATCATAAGGAGTGTATCTTGCTGATTGAATTTCAATGCATGGAGAATTTTGAGCCCACAGCAGAGTACAATGATGGGCTTATATATGTCTTCAGTAAAAGGAGGTTAAGCTATTAGGGCAATGGAGTATGCAGAGAGCAGTGAAGCGCTGCCCCGAGAAACATGAAAATCAGTAACTTGAGGTCACATTTCATACATTGCTTTGTAAAATGAAAATAGCAGAAGAGAGAGAGGCACAAAGCCGATTTAGAATAGAGAACACATGAACCAGAAAACAAGCATAATGAAACCCCAGAAATGGAGCTGTTAAGGTGAAGATGTCAAAAACAGCTATCAAGACAAGCATAGCAGATGCTGACCTTAATTTAAATTTTACCAAGGAAAAATTTATCTGGTAGACTTTCGGTTAATTTGTTGAAGAAAAGAGACCATGCACTCTTAAGACTACTCAATTTTAGGGAAATCTAAAGAGTGCATAGATTACTTTTACTAAATTCACATATCCTAGTTTCAGGGGACGATGAAATCCTAGAGGACTAGTAAACTAGTTCCTAGTACCTAAAGTTTTTGTAATGTTGACTTACTCAGAGGTACAAAAAATGAATCTAAACCAATGGAAATATCTATATAAAAGCAATTCTCCATAAGCAGTGACATATCCACCACTACTTTCTTTCAAAGAAAAAGAAAATTACTAACTTCAGTAAAAGAAGCAGTGGTGATTCCCTTAATAATTCAGATGAGGGTCAATCCTGCCACTCATCTAGCAGGCCAAAATTATTAAGATATTTGATTGAGAACTCTTTCCCAGAACAGTTTGCTCTACCAAACCTATTTTTTTTATCTTAATTTGAAATTAATTTATTCCCCAGTTGTCAAGAAGAGTCAAGAAATCAAAAACTTTTTAATTTTCATTTTTCCCTGTTTCTCATTTCTATTTCCAGTGTAGACAGGGGGATGGAAGAATAATGAGATAGAAAAGCACCCATAATTATTGTTTTCATTTAGGTGATGAAGATGAGTATTATTTAATTTAAAAACCCACTTATACTGATACTTTCCAATGAAATTCTAGTCTCCGGATTTTTTGGATGTCTTTCTACTGTTTTGACAAAAACAAGGTCTCAAAGATCACTTCGATGATTTAGAAGCACATTCCATTAGAATAAATAGTCACTGAGGAGCCTGAGAGGCTTGAGAGGAGCAGATTGTCAAAGAAAAGCAGGTGCCTACAATGCAGGTAGGTGCACCTTTAGCATCTATCCTCACTCAAATTGCTTAAATGACTTTCTTTTTAAAGTCTTAACTGATTAACTTTCCTCTTGAATGCGAGACTTAACATTCTTTTGAAAATGCTATCCCAAGACTAATTAAGAATCCACTCTGACAGCCAGGTGCCTACCAATGCTCTGTAAGCAGACAAGCCTCAGGAAATGCAAGGGATGTTTAAAGGAGAAGAAGAAAACCCACAAACCTGGAACATGCTCTGTATGTCAATGGCTGCTACTAAAGGGTTTGACCACGTCCAGTTCTAATTTCTGTGCTGCACTGCAACAACTTGGCTTTGAAGATGTTGCTAACTTCTCCTTTACATTTATTATATTGATAATGAAAATGGTGCCAAAATTGAAATTTGAACTCTCTTTCCTATTTTAATAAAGGAGAGAGGGTACTGCCTTGTCCTACATAGTGATGATTGGCTTTGTGCAGGTAACAGAACAAAGTATTTCAGTCAGCTCTTAAGTACGAGTTTTGATAAATGTAGCCTAATTTTAGGCTGCTCAATTCATCGCAGTGACTCTGAGGCTGTACATGCTCAGAAATTCCAGAATCAGAACAGAACTTCTTGTGCTACTGATTCAAAGCCACCATGCAGCAGTTAAGCCAAATTTGATAGAAGAATACCAAGCAGCCTCACAAAATTGTATACATCAACCATCTTTACACGGATGTGTAATGTGGATATGGAATACTAACAAAAAGATTTTTGGAAGAACAGCTCATTAATTTCTTCTTAAGTAAGACCATATTAATTAAAATGAAAATACTCCCCATTTGCTTCACCAGCTCCAAATACAACAGGAGGTCCTAAAAGTATCTTTTTCCCAGGAGAGATCAGGAAAATAAAAAAAATAAAAAAAAACAACAAACAACAACCAAACAACAATCTCTAATGTTTTTATATTATTTTATTAAAAGCCCTTGTTACTTTGGTAACAAACTAACAACCAAATCGTTGTTCAGGGGATTTTTCAGGCTTTCAGGCAGTACACCTAAGCTTCCGAGAAGACTTCCTGAGCCATGAAATGGGGTATGAAAATCTTTAATCCCTGACTGAACTGTTATCCTTGTGGAAGCACTGTGAGTACATACAATTACACCAGAAAAAACTCATGTTCACTAGCCGTACATTTCATTGTTGGGAAGCAGCTTATTAAATCAGTACACAGGGTTTTTTACTGGTACAGTTACCTCCATGCTAGAAATACTTTACCAGTATAACATACAAATGATTGTATACTGGTGAAGTCCTCTTAGAAAAGACAGTTAGGCCACTGCAGTATTTTGCAATTCCTTTATCACTTTTCCTTCCTTTACAACTCTGTAAATAGCATTTTTTAATTGCCAGCAATTTAACATACATATAAAATTGGGAGCTGGAGTGAGATTTTTAGAATGGCATTCATTAGTTATAAGAACAAATAGGTTGTGGTCGTCTTCCTACATCTCTCGGATACTTTTCAGCCCGTCATGTAGGCCTATTTCCCTAGCGCCTAAATCACTTTGGTACAATTGAAAAACAGATCCCTAGCCAAAATAAATTGTCTCCAAGACTCTCAAAATGGGATGGCCAAGATTAAGCTTTTAAGTTAATATTTAAATTCTGAAATGAATTAAAAAGATATTCAAAATTGTTTCACTGGTTTAGCTTTCTAAACATTTCAAAACATAATAAATTTACTTTTGGTATTAACAGGATTTACTTCAAGCACTTACAAAAGTTATTAGATACCAAAAATCATGGAGTTGCTTTTTTTCTTCAAATTCTAAATTTTGCAAAATATTTTTGAGTTTTTAGAAAAAAAATTCAATCTTTCCTTTGGAAATGTGAGGACTACAATTTTTTACTTCTGTTAAAAAGAGATTGGCCAACATCATATTAATCTGTGAAGGTATGTTTTTTAAAAAAAAAAAAGCAAATATCAGAAAAAAATGGGTATATACTGATAGTCTGTTTGGCTTCAGGCAGTTACATGAATGGTAGGGATGAAGATTGTTCTTGCCAGAAAAAAAGCATCGCTTTCTGGCATTTCTTGTTATTACTTAAATGAACCTATTTTATAAACAAAACTATGAACTGTATAGAGATAGAGATACCAGATTCTGTAAGGCTCAGGTTAGCATTAAAACAGTATAAATTGGACATCTTCTGTACTGTCCTTCTTTTACCGTTTTTTCTCAAGAAGTTCTCTGAAGACCAGCAGTTCAAACTCGTACAGGAATTCTGGTTACTGTATAGAAGAAAAACTGGAAGAGGGACTACATTAAGTGCATCCTACTTTGCAGCAAAAATTGTATTTAAAAAGTTATCATAGATGTCATATACTTTTACTCAGATATTGCAATGTAATATTGTTTTGATGATGGGGTCACCTGCCAAAATAAAGATTTGGACGAGTAATTGGACAAAAAACCACATCAATAAGTGCTGGTCCAAAATTTCCTCGGCTGCAATCCACTTTAAAAAGTTCTCTTAGCAGCAGTAGTACTTATAGAAAAACTTCCTTTGATATCAGTGAAAAAAAACAACTAAAATTCCTCACTTTTGCATGGTCATGGTGGTGGGCTGTGGAAGGGGGGGGGATATACATAGTATTTGGATTCTCAGCTGTAATTGTGAAATTCACTACTTATAAAATCAAAGTAGAAGGAGTCTCATTTTCTTGTAATGAATCAGCTACAAGTACAATACTCCATCTTTTTAGTTTAAATGAATTTCATGGCACAATTGGACAAAGCCATCTGCTGCCAATTGTCTTGGCAACTAATAGCATTGCTGCTGGCAGCTGCCAAGGAAGAGCACATTGACATACAGCTGTTAGAGTTGCTATAAAACAGACAGCTAGCTTCATCGTTCCTCTCCATTGCTTCTTCCTCCCAAATCCCTGAAGGCTAGATCATGGCCAAAGCACCACCGGCATGTCAAAGGAGAAAGCAAGAGGCCACATCGAGGCGGGAGACCTCATCCAGAATTCTGGCTATACTGGCGAGCGTGCAGCATCTCTCCCCCAGCTTTGTCCAGCCCTCTTGGCTGCCGTGAAAGCAGAGAAAAACCGTCCTAGTATGCCCAGTAGGCATAGCCCCCCTTCCGATACTTATCATCTGTTCATGTGCTAAAAAAGCTACTGGTAGTCATAGGCTATTTCAGATTGCCAACTAGAGTCTGCTGAATTTAGGGAGGGCATCTTCCTCCTCCTAGCAGCGATACAGGTAAGTGGGGTCAGGCTGCCCAGCAGAAGATGATCTGAGCTGCTCATCCCTCTCTTTAACTTAGGTGTTGCAATTTAGGCACCTAGGCAGCTGATGTGAACTTAGCTCATGTTTTTAATGAGGATTTTGATTAGTACCTTTCGAAGCATGCTGAGAAGACCCTTGAAAGCTTCTTCAGGAACAAATCCATGAAAGTTTAATTTGTGGTACAGTCAAGAGTGGGAAGATACATAACCAGTCCACGTGTCAAGCGCTGTCAACCATTCAGGAGAACCAGATTAGAATGAACTGTCATAACAGGAAACACGAGTTTTACTTCTTTTCCTGATTTTTTCCCCCATCTCACTGGGTGGGGGGGAAGTGAGTGAGCGGCTGCGTGGTACTTAGTACCTGGCTGGGGTTAAACCACGACAATGGTGAAGCATCTAGACATTACAAGTGCTGACGTGAAACTCATGAGTTTCAAAATACTTGGTAATGTTCTCCAGTCTCTCACAACCACCATAATGGAGTTCTGTAGGATCTCAGGTTCTAAATGAGTGCAAAAATACACTTAGCCCTGCTAAAGGTAGAGAAAGACTGAAAAGCAGCTCCCTAAAGTTTTAAAAATAAGAGAGTAAATAAACCTCCCCCCTCACCACCCATCAAGATTTTCTCAAAGAGGTCCTAACCCACTGATGCCAATGGTAAAACTTCCGATTTTCTGACGCTGTCTGTTTTGGTCTTTGCTAAATCACAAAAATAGATATGGGGGAAAAGAAAATAAAGCAACATGCAGTCACAGCTGCTTCTTAAATCATCCCATTTACTAAATATAGGCAAAGGGGCCAGACTAAGTTCCCTAATTTTTGCTATTCTGATATGTTGTCAGAGGTTTCACAACAAAATAAGCATCAGCAGAAAGGTCACAAAAGACATAAGGAAATACCGATTTGTTCTCAGACCAAACATGTTTTAAAAAGGAGAAATAATTTCTTACTGATTAGGCTGATTTGACGGGTTAGAAGAAAATGGAAGTCAATTCAGTGTATTTATAAACTGTCACACTAAACATGTCAGAAATGAACACAACAATATGTAGACCTGACACTTAACAGAGAATAAATCAATCAAGTGGACACAGATTATTTTATAATCCACACACTCTGAGCAACAAAGGGATGAATGGTGGGTTAAAGAGAGAGTAAAACCCACAAAACCTATTACCTTTTATCACAAACTACCGCAACTAGAGCCAACAACCACTTTGCATGTGTAATTGTAGGGACATCAGCGACAGATGATCTACAGGCCATAAAGACTCTTAGACAGCATTAAGTGAATTAACTTGATACTTAGCCAGTATTAACTACTAGCTAAAAGCAAAAATACCCAGTCAGAGAGAATCCTTGATCTCCTCTGCTGCTTGAGATGGGGAGTTCAGGAAGCTGAAGCCAAACTGACAAACCAGCAAGAATCTTAATCTCGCTGCCTTGAGACAGAAAATGCGCTTTGAGAAGCGGGGGCAGAGGGAAGGAGGTAAGGCTACCGTCTTTCGAGAAAATGCGCAGTGCCTCTCAAAGTCACTGGGAAGACGGCGTATACCTTTGCACCTTGCAGCACAAACAGAGCTTGCTGGTGACCACAGGGACAGCCTTTAATCCCATGGGATCTTCCCTCCTTCCACCCACACAGGAGGCGATTTGTACGGCTGTCTCGCTATAATCCTGTGCCCCTTCCCTCACCGCGCCACGGACCAGTGATTCCTGCTCTTTGCCTCGCAGTTTCGCATCTAAGGGTGACGATCAGAGCTGCTTAAATTAGTTATCCAGGGAACGCACGCTGCTCAAGGCACATTTACCCAGTTCCAGACAAAACACCAGCATTGCAACTTGTCTGTGCACCAGAATTTAAAAAATCTTCAATGTTAGGCCATTCTGCTGTACTTAGGGTCGACGGGGCTCTGTCAGATCCAAAGTCGGGTGATTCTGAAAACATACCATCTTCCACTTCGCATGACGTGTTCATTTTCATTTCTTGGTTTACATTGTTTCTAGGATGCCAGTAACTAAGCCTGTTAAAAACTTACATGCATATTAACCACGTGAGCAAGAAGTTACGGCAGGCAGTGTGGTTACTTAGATGCCTGAATTTATGTAAGCACTTAAGTTTATGCAGAATCAGGGCCTTGTGTTTTAGAACAGGACATAATTCATTCTACACCTTACATATTCGGTGGGAAAACAGCTGTGAGTGAGTGCAGCCTTGGGGTTCTGAATTTAACGTCCAGAAATTCAAAGTCATACATGGTTCCCACAGCATCCATTACTCTCTCCACTGGCACATATGTAGTGTTTTGCATTAGTGTTTATGCTAAGAAATTTATGCCCTGAAGTGTATGTAAAACATTACCAACTTATGTTTCCCACAGCTGCTGTAACTCTAAAGTTCTTGGCTTCTGTGCATTTAAATTAACAGTCATAACAATACACCAAAGCCTTTTCTTGCACTGAAATTCAATTCTAGATTTTTTTTTTACAGTATATAACCAAAATACTCATATTGATCTCCTGCTGAAATACCTCTCCTTCTCAGTACGTTCTGAAAGAACAGCAGCAGGTCATTTACTGCTGCTCCTGCATTTCATGCCTAACATTTTTTCAAATGTGTGTCTTTTTTTCCAATGTCATCGTCACTTGCCCTTGTGAAAGGTCGTATTCGTAGCACGCGTGAAGTTTTCCAGTTAAGCCTTTTTGGAATCACCTACTCACAGAAAATAACATCTGAACAAGGCAGTTAACTTATGTTTTATCCCCTATCCTGTGTCAATCTGCACAGCATTCTAGCCAAATCTTTTGTACCTGTCCCCCCTTCACCATGAAATAAACAAAATTCTAAGCAAAGAAGTACTAGAAACCTCAATTCAATGGGTAACTTCCTTCAAGTCAGAATTGGCAAAAATGGGGACAAAGAATGAAAGTACTTCCTGTTACGGTTAAACAGTGATTGTATAATATTTGCAAGGTAAATTACCTTTACCTGGAAAATAAGCAATTTCCTCAGATAATTAAAAACATCTTGCATAGGGTCTGCACCAAAAATGTAAAATTTTAGCCTGAAAAACAGTAAGCCTCTTAAAAAGGACATTTAGAATGGAAACATTCTGACAGTCTTAATTCTTGGCAATTCAATAATTTCCCATGTGTATTTATACAATATACATACCTGAAGAATATGAAACACTGTTCTGTTCTGGTGATCCTTATTAAACAAGGAAGTTGATAAGAAGGATTATGTGAAGACCTGCAGAATGGCCTAAGTGCTAGAAAACGAATTTCAGAATGAACTGCTGAAGGACAGAAATCTATTCAGATAAACAAAAGTATGGATAATAGGCAATTTGCTCATATCCTTAAGTACCTATAAGAAATACTAAAATTAATTCCAAGAAGACTCTTCCAATTTTAAGAGAGTAGTACACAACCCAGTGGCTGATAACTGAATTTTCAAAAATGCAAGACAGAAACAAGGTACAAATTTTGAGCAGACAAAGTAATTAAGCATTGAAATAACTAGCAAGAATCACCACCAATTTTCTGTCTCTGTACATTTTAAAATCAAGAACAAGTTTTTGTAAAAGGCAATAAAAAAAAAATCCTGTGGCCTGTGTCATGCAGAAGACTGCAGCTGTGTCTTTTTGCTTGGTATACGAGAAATTCCCTTTATAGCACCGATTTTGGTCAAGGACTGAGAGCACTATCAGAGCTAAAGAACATGCACCCCCGAGCTCAGTGATCTCCACTGCGCCTTAGCCCCTGCCTGGAGGGCCACACTTCTGAAATTTCAAAGAGGAATTTGGAAGTGTGAGAATTCAAAGGTTTAGGGCATGTGAACTAAGGCAGTTCCACCACATTCTCACTGTGAAGCCAACCAAAGCTAAACTCTGCATTAATCTGCTGCCATATCTCATGGCACCAAAATGGCCAGGTTTTGTTTCAAAAATCTACTAAATCATACAAACCTTACGCTTTAATATTATTGGCTGCAACCAAAGAAAGAAAGAAGCAATATAAATGTTAATGAGAAGACGTCTGTTTCACTTTATTTAAAAGCCAGACTAATCCCATAATCCTAACAAACAAAAATATTAGGCTCTCCACAATTACAACATAACAATGTCCAGATGGTGTCTGTCTGTGGGGAACAAGAAGAACAAGGGGCTTTACAAGCTAAATTCCAGCGAAAAAATCCTAGTCCCAAGGAAAACTAAGACAGACCTAATAGTGGAGGTGTTGAAAGACTTGACTGCAGTAAGTAGCACCTATTGCTTATAAAGGTATTCCATTTTTTAAGAGGAATTTTCACAACACAGTGAGCAGAGAATTCAAGTGTATATACTCCAATATTGTAGAAGGAAGAACAGTTGGTGTAACATAGCTTGAAGATTTTTCCGTTTTCCTTCCTAAATTTGTGTGGTTTATTTATTTTAAGAGCTATAAAAATTATAAATCAGCCATTGAGTTCTCAAGGATAGCTGCAAGATTTAAAGGTACTCAGTAACAAAATAGACATATGGAGAGGTGGAAAGACAAAGAAGAAAAGATTAGAAAGAGTTCATAATTTTTCCCTTGTGAAGCCTCATTGTGGTGCATAGTTGGAAGTGCCATTTTTGTCATACTGAAGTAGAATTATTGTGCAAAGATACGCCCATTGAGTTCTTTGTAATGCAATACCCCTTTGTGTAAACTCAGCCCATGATGCTCTAATGCAGGCTTAAAATGGGGCTTCAGCAAAATTTCAAAAGGGGTCTTGAAGCCGGATGATTCAAGCTAGAAGGATATTCCCTCAAGCAAAGCTTTTGAAACTTAACTGAAAAAAAATGAAGGAAGCTAATATGCTGATGGGAAAAGAGGAGAAATACGTCTACTCATCACACACCGAAGTCTTGGAAAGCACTGCATGCTTGGAAACCTAAATGTACTTGAAGTCAAACTAAATGTGACCTTTTTCATTACATAGAAATTTTAGAAAATCAGTAAATTTTGAACACAGTAAGAACTGTGATTTTACATAATATAAGTAGTTGCACTGCAGACAATTTTAAGACTTGACTTTTGTTAACAGGAACATAAACCAGGCTACCTTCTATCCAGTGGTCCATACTAAATAACCAGGGGAAGACAGTGTGCTCAAAAATAAAGGAGGGAATTTGTCCAGGGAACAGCCAAGAACACTACATAATACCGATCAGAAAGGATAGGCTGTTTTATTGACTTGAGTATTTATTCTGTGCCAGTACTCAAAAAGGGGAAACAAAATGATCATGATGACTCTTGGGCCTGTTGCACTGATGCCAAATGCACTAAGTGCACTTAAAGTAATGAAAAAGTTAATCCAAAAATCAGTAGATAGAAAATTAATTGATAGGAATATAATTAAAGATACACAGCTGCTTTTTTTTTTTTTAAATATTGATCTGCTCTGATCAGACTGATTTTATATTTTGATCAGATTTAAAGTTGGCAAATAAAGATTATGCACAGATTTAATATATTAAGGCATCTGCAAGGTGTCTCATCTAGTAACAAATTTTTGTTTTGAAAAGATACAGTACCAGGACATTCTATTCAATGAACTAAAAACTCGCTAGCTAAACATATTGCAAGCAACAGGTGTCAATTACTGGAACAGGAGTATCTGCTGGGACCTCAAGGAATCTCCTGGTTCCTATTTAACATTTCATTTACGCTTTGGAAATAAAAAAAGAACTTTACATAGGACACAAAGGTAATAGTGTAAATTATGCTAAAGACAGGACAATCCAGTCCCCAAAATGCAGTTCAGCATGTTCAATTGCAAAGGTATACTTTTGAAAACAAACAATGCAGACGATATCTGTAAAACAGAATCATGTATTTTGGAAAACGAGGATCATGGAAGGGACTTAAAAGTCAGAGTAGATAAGCAAGTAATTGAAAAAGAGCTTCAAGAGCTGAAGCTATAAAAGAAAGGGGTGTGTAGGTAATTAGGTCTTTGGAAGTGTAATTGGGGGAGTAAAGAGTAGGAGATAAATATATGTAGTACCTCTGTATGTAGTACTGACAAGAATGATACTTCATACCACTACGACTTCTGTCACATGCATTTTTAAAACCATGTTGAAAATCTGGAGAGGGTTCAGAAGAGAGACAGAAAATGAGTTGAAGACTAGGGATAATGCCCCACAATTGAAAGAGATCAATCTGTTTAGCTTACAAAAAAGAAAACTGAGAAGTGAGTTGATTAAACTGTAGAAGCTCCCTCACAGTGAGAAAATAGCAGGTACTGAAGAGCTCTTTAATCTAGTGAAGAACAATATAACAAGAACCAGTGACTGAAAGCCGTAGTCGGACACTTTCAAATTAGAAATGGGGTACACATTTTTGTCACTGAATATGACTAATCGTTGCACAAGCTTCCCACGGGGAGTGATAATTTTCTGCGTTTTGAATCATTACTCCATTTCTGAACGCTAGGTTTTAGCCTCACAGAAGTAACGCGGCAGCAAAACCTAAGCAGTCTGCCTCACTACGATAAACTTTGGGGTAAAATCCAATGATGGGACACAAAAACCAGCTCAGACAACTGGGAAATCCTTAATGGCCTTGAACCCAGTGAACATATGGCTTCCATCGAGGTTTTAATTGGTCCTGAGAAGTGCCCACTGCCAGCCCTGACTGAAGTTTTTGCTGCTGTGGGGACCAGGCCCTACACCACCTACTCCGCCATTGCAGACAAGGACTGCCCTAACATTCTCCCTGCTGTCCATCCCCAAGCGTCCCTCTTGCCACCTTTTAATTGGAAGGCAACCTATCAAGAGAGGAAGCAGATATTTCAAAACGTTTTTGCTAAGTAAACAGTCAATTGCCACAAGCATCCGCGGCCAAGTTCCACGGAGCCTACCGAGCTGCCAGATGTCAGCGCGACCATTGGTAGCTGCACACGGCAGCGCAAATTGGCGTTGATTATCACAGAATTTCCTAAGAGCTGCCTTTCCCTGGACCCTTCATCTGAAAACTAATGATTCCTAAGTCTATTTTGGAGTTAGAGAAAGAGAGAAGCAACACTCAGCGCTCTCATGCTGTAGGTACTAAGGATAGTAAACAGGGAAAAAGATGCACATCCCAAGTACTACTTGAGATGTTGTAATTCTTCAACAAACCTTCCTAAGGACTGTATGACAGATTAAAGAAGAAAATTCAGCAGTCATTTAGATGACAAGCCCATCTACCTGCCTTACAAGTACTGCTTAGTTTATACGGTCTCCATTAATGTGAATGCACAAGTGGACTGTTACTCAAAGAGTCTTGGTTTTCTTTTTTATAGCAAGTAGATTTCTTGTTCCACAGAATGCCAAAGCAAAGCTTGAAATTGTTATCTAGTTATAAATTCTGATCTAATAATTCATAATCCAAATGGCAACTAATGAGGACTTTTATTTTTAGGAGAACAGATGCAGAGTTGCTTTAGAAACAAAACTGAAAATTCAATGTCATGGTTTTTGTGATCCAGAACTCATGACATTTGGGATTGGCAATACTGTAAATGATATTTTTTCTAGCCAAAGAGACACCATCAGTCAAATTAAATTCTATTAAATCTTTAAAAATGGAGAGTGTTTAAAATATTTAAAAGTTTGAGGAATTACATCCATTCTTTTCTCTTTCTGCTTATTTCTGTGATTTTACTATTAAATTTTCTTGTTTTACAGACTAAGAAAAGAGAACGGTTTTCTCTTCACACAAAGATAGGCAGTTATAATCTTTATTTATTTTTCTGATCTTGAAAATGGGTATGTAATGAAGCTTTCCTACGGGTGAGTTTAATTCATTCACGACAGTTATGTATCACCTTGTCTTGCAATTTTTTTAACATATCCCCATTTTTTAAAAACTCAATTAAAAGAAAAAACTCTTTAAATTGCCAGAGATAACATTTATCAGCTTCAGGCTGGGATTCACCAAGAAGCCTGAAGCTCAGTTAAGTATCCATCTTCTTATAATTAATCAGTTTTTTTCTTTTTTTAAAGGAAGAAAAATATCTAAAAAATGGAAGGAGTGGATAAGACTTAGAGAATAATTACCCTTGAAGGTTAAAGATTTTCAAATACTCATTAAAGAAATGAATGGAACTGGTTTTAAAAAAAAGTACTGAATTTTCTTTTCTGATAAATTTCAAGAAAATTGAGAGGTCCACTTTCATTTATGTGGTAAAATGCATCTCAGTGTCCTCCCTTCCTTGCCTCCAGTGAGCTGATAACTCATTCCCTTCCAGAAGTTTTACACTCATTTGATGCTAAAGACTTGGAAATAAACAACAAACAAAGTTACATTTTTACAGATACCGACTTGTGAAAACCTTAGCTGCAAACACACAAATATCGGTCATCTCTCTCTACAACCCGGTGTCTCGCCACGTGTCTATTTTTGGCTTCCACGTCCTGGAAAGAGACCTAGAGGGAAGCCGGCAGGGTTCTGCGGGAAGGAGGGCATCCATCTCAGGCTCTGCTGTTCAAGTAGCTGCGTTTCGCATCCCGCTGTGCAATAGAGAATTCCCACTATAACCAAACCAGACCTCAAGCTAGGAGCAGACGACGTCCTTCTGCCATTTCATATACAGCGCGTTTAGGGTTGTTTCCTACCTGATAGTATCTCCCCATTTACAGCTGTGGCATAACGCGCGCGCAGTTTTGCTTGCCATTTATCAAGCCCAAATTGCTCGTTACTCCTCAGGTAACAGCCACTTCTGCTCTGCAGAGACATTTGCCACACAGGCCTTATCTGCAATTCAAACAACCCGAGACTCAAAGGAAAGCAGTAGAGACAGGGAATAACATTCTTTCCCCTCTCAACCCCAAGTAAAATGCACTTCAAACTCTGATCATCTATTTAAACCTCCATCATTCAAAAAGATACTCTTTCTGTCACCGTAGAAAAATGGACATATCTGTGGGTACTCCACTGATAATACTTCAGTTCTTTATCTTGTAAATCAAATTGCCTTGCAGATTTTTAAATTCTACTTTGACTACAAACAGATATCAAAATAATGCCCCATAATTACTAACATAATTACCCCAATAATTACCAATTTGGGAGTTCTGTTGAATCTTTTGCCCCAAGGCTTTGCAAATTTCTGAGCGTGGGAACTAGCAGATGGAGATAAATTGCACTCTCCGTGCTTACCCAGCAGCAGATCCAAACCTCCCTGCAAGCAAGCAGGTGCTGGCTGAGAGTCAGGACGTAACAGGATGGATCAGGGGCTTGGATTCCTTGGAAAGGCTTTTGTTCTCCTCCAGTGGTTTCTGCAGTCCCTCTACTCTTAGGCTCCCTTCTTCCCCTACTCCTATCACACTGCCCGTTATGTCTGTGACTTTGGGGATGGCTCACGGCAGCCCTGAAGTGCGGACACACCAGAAATGTTTCCATTAACTAGTTCAGACACTGACAACGGTGAGGCTGTATCAGCTCGAGCTGCACACAGAATCCTAAAATATCCATGCTGCCACGGTACCAACAGCAGTGAAGATACTGGATGTGCAACAGCAGTGCTCCAACTGTGCTTTTAAATGCAACACAGACGTACTTTGAATTTTGCTATCCTGTCAGAATGAATTGCTTTGCTTATTTCTACGAAAGATCTAAACATATTTTCTCCCTCCTAGCACCTCTCCCCCCCAGCCCTCCCCAAGCCTGGGATGGTATCATAAATGACTAAAAAAGAGACAGAGCTGCTTCTCTTTGTAAAGGAAAATCATGTCTTGCCCCTTATTTATTCCTAGTTGCATCAGTTACAGCGAAATAACACTAAAACATCTAGCAACTAGCTAACTGAAGTACAAACACCCTCCACCACCACCACCACCATTAGCCCAACACACTAAATCACAAACACTAAGCAGAGAGAAACAGTGCATGGATTTATGAAGAAATTTTCAAGTATCTGAAAGTCTTGTACTTTTCTAGTTACTCTTGGCTGGCCGTATGATTTCAAATCACATTTTCTTCTGTGGAAGCCCTAAATATAAATGGTCCTAACCATCATGCAAGTTTGTGCAAATAAACCAGATGCAAGAAAACTATACAGCTGAAAAGTATATTACAAAAAAAGAACAGAAAGCTAAGTTGGCTAGAAGTTTACTTATAAAGAGGGTAATTAATTATCATATATGAAGGAGTCCCAATACAGTAACAGAAACTGCAGTCAGTGGGGTTTTTATGTTAAGCATAGCTAAGCAGGTATTTAGATAGTAGAACATACAGCATAGGAAAACAATAGGCAGGTGAACTGTGCACAACTGATTTGCATGAATTCTCCATCCTGAAATGTCACTGTTGTATAGAAATGAACATCTGAGCCATACTGGATCTTGTCTGTTATAATTAGGAGGACACAACGCTCTTCTCTTTTAGCTCCATTTCCAGGCTCCTTGGGACTTCTGCACAGAACACATTATAACTTTGCTGAACAATGTTGCTTGGTTTTATATCTCCAAAATAAACTTGTTTTTCTACTGAAAATCAATTTTAAAAAGAGGAAGCAAATGGGATTATATTTAAAAAAAAAAAAAAGAGAGAGAAGGAAAATTAATGATGTACGTGTGGAGGGAAACTAGCAGTGGTTAAGATTTTCTGATCACATCATCACTGGTGCTGAACGAGGAACATAAAGACTATTAGAGAAATACTAGAATAGCAGCCCTTATTCCTGCTAGGCAGTACTGCAAATATACCCCCAGGAATTCAGTGATAAAACAGAGAAAATTGAACATGTGTGACAGAGAGCTAGAGTGAAATGAAGCACAAAAAAGAAGTGCAACACAAAAGGCTTAAAAGGGCTCAAGGTGTGAAAACACTGAGGAGAGAGTAAGAGTGTGAGGGATGTGTGAACCAGTGCAAGTGCAAGAGGAAGACAGGAACAGGGTTTTGAGTGAGTGAGGCTGAAAGTGTTAGAGGGTAGCCAAGCATAAATGTGAAAGAAAAAATCGGTACAAATGAGCATACAAGTGAGCAATGGAACATGGCAGAGTGACAGCCTGCAATGTGGTAAGAGATGGCACAAGTAGGAAAACCAGTTAGAAAAGAGTTTTCATGATTAATTTCTTTTTATCTTGGCTGGTTTTACCTTCATCATTTATCAGAAGAGAGGCTGTTACATGAACGCAGACCAGCAAGCAATGTAATAAAGAAACAAGAGCCATAGTAACTACATGGAATTCTCAATAACCAAGACCTTTGGAAATTGCCTTCAGTTTTGTCCATCAAGCTGGGGTGGTCAGAATGACCGTGCAGTGTGTCCTTTGGAAAACAGCAAACTGGACGTCAGGGGAACCCATCACTTTAAAAATGCAGCTGAGCACTTAAATATTTTCTCCCTTACGTGATGAACTGTTCTTGTCACAGTCTACTGTGAAGCCAAACATACATATAGTATTACAATACAAAGCCTTCAGCAAGGAATTAGGGGCAGAGAAATTAGGGACTACAGACATTAGGAACAACTATCTGTAAGAGATGACTAAATAAAAGTCCTACCGCACAGCTGTAGTTACATAAAAACATGAAACCAGGAAATATTTCTCCATTCACATACAAGAAAATTGAAAGAAACAGAGCTATTCAAATACTTCTCTGGATAACAACAGTTATGGTGCTCAAATTACTCTGCTTATCCTAGTAACAGCCTTGGAGGATCTCCTGCACCCTTTCTTTCATATCTAGAATACAGGATGCCTTTTTTTAATCTAGTACTCTTTCCAAGAGTTTCAAGACAATCTCCACCTGTGTAAAATGTCAAGTAGAAAGAGTGAGCTATTTCATTTTGTGTGGTTAATGACAGAGAAACTGCTTGTTTTGTTTTTTTGAAGACAGCCTCAAGTTTATTAGAGTGTAAGAGTATTAAAGCCAAAAGGTTGGATGGCTTCCCTGTGAACATTCAAACTCTCAAAAATACTGATTTCATTTAACCTTTCTACAGTCATTTTATAAAAGATTCAATTTGTCACATTCACGTCATAATCTTGAAAAACTGTAATAAAAGATTCCTATAGATTCATTTTTACCTTGAAGGTTATTGAAGGTCTACATGGTGAATAAATACCTTATTTGTGCTTATCCAGTCTCAAATTTGGATCTTGTGGACTAGATTTCATCAGTAGCTTTCTAAAAAGCTACATACAGAATATATTATAAATAATAATGAAATAAGAAGATTGAAATAATTTTTTCTTTACCCCAGTTTTAAATGGGAGTGACCTTTTCTTTCTAAGACATCTGGGCAAACAGGAACACGTCTTAATATTTTACACATACATACTTACATATACTACTGTAAATGCTTTTTGATCTTCAATTATTGTTTCAGTAATTTGGTTTACATACAAAGGAGTTTCAGCAACTAGAAATGGCCAAAACTCAACCTGCATCACAAAAGTAAACAAATCCTTTTTTTTCCAGCAATGATAAAAAGAGTTGTTCATCAGAACACTGCTAGTAATACTGTTGATATTCAGTTCAGAATAGTTTCCACCTCATTCTCCTACACACGAAATAGCTTTGCAGTACTAAAAAAAATTATTTGATGAGCAACAGAAAAAGCATATGAGAAGGCAGGTGAGTCCAAAAGAAAGTTGAGTCCATCTAATCACTTTCATACATAATATAAAGTTATACCTCGAAGAGACTACTTTCTGTTAAAAATCTATAGACTTGGACAATGTAAATTTAGTACCATGAGCGCAAAAAACATGCAAGATGGGCCTGGGTCTAGGCTTTAGGGCCCCCTGACTTGAATAAGCACCAAAACACATGGAAACTACGTCAGTGGACAGGTGACCTATATCTTATAAATGCAAGTTGGGACAAACAGGACACAATGCAATTCCACCTAAGAAAAGCTGTACGCGCTGTGTGAGAGACCCAGTTAGCCCCAGTACGTTCAGTCACTACGACTGAACAGGCTTTGGGCATGCAATGAAGAGAGATCAGAGCCACTTACTAACAATCTCACTGCATTTTTTGCAGGACTGGGGCTGTTTGCCCCTGAATTTTGGTCAAATATGAATATAATAACTATACTCGTCTTTAAAATTCCTCCTTCTGTGCCAGTGTGTTACAGCGTTACTCCTCACACCCTAACCTTTGCTCTTATGGAATGCTTCCAAGGGGCTTTTTATGTTGATAATGATGGACACTAACTACCCACAAATAAAATCTAAGTCATTGGGAGGTGCAGGTTCTCAGCATCTCTCAGGATGAAGTCTGTATTTTGCAGAACACTTCTGTATCCTTCAGGACAGGAAGTATAGTAGGAGGAAAATCAATGTGCCAGGCAAAGAAATAACAGGTGGATCAGAGCTTTTTCAATACATGCTGTGTGTTTCTTTACAAATTGCATTCCCCGAACCACCCACTTTGAAAGAAATCCACTTTCCCACACAAGTGCTTTGAGTAGTTCAGGTTACACAGAGAGACTGTCACTCAAAAGAAGACTTACAAGCAGCGTTCCCGAAGCTTAACAGCATTCCTTCTTCTCCATCAACACTTCTTTTCCTTTGGCTAAAAAGGTTGGCGTGACTAATTAGTCCCCAACACTCCATTATAATAACAATAATATTACCTAGCCTATATAGTGTTTTTCATCAGTAGATCAAAAAGTACTTAGTAAAGAAGGCAAGTGTCATTACCTCATCAAGTAAGACCCACTAAATAGTCAGCTCTGCTGTTGCTTTAATCCTTAAAAACGGTGTTTTAAAACCATGAAGAAGCCAAAACATAATCTCCAAATAATACACCTTCTCTAGCAAAGGAGATTATTGCCTGTTCAGTGGAACCCAAAAGGGTTCCATGAAGCAAAAGGGAATATATTTGCAAAGATACCACATAGGATTAGAAGGGACCTTTTCAGGTACTGAGCTAAGGCCCAGTTGTCCCATGCTGATATATCATATAAGCCCCTTCTTAAACAGCTCAAGTTTTGCCTTAGAACTAGCGAGAGCTTTTTGCCTTTCATTAATCCCACTGAGAGGCTGTGCCAGAAGTGTACTGATCTGATGAACAGATATTTTCCTCCCATTGCCATCCTAAATGTATTGATCTGATAAAAATCATTTGTCTTGGTATTAACAGTATCTGTTCATCTGAAAAGCTATGCCCTGCCTTGTGTATTTAGAAAGCTCTCAATTTGGTAAGGGAATGGAAAATACAATTAAGTCTCCCATTCTAATAACTAGTAAGGTCTATCAGATTTTGCCTGTGGCTACTGACATATATATATATATATATATATACACACATTACCTACTACCTTCCAGTGTCAAATTCAGCTTTCCTAGGAATATTTAATAAAAGTCCAAGGTCTAGTTCCAGAGCAGTGACAATCACCTAAGAGTCCACTATAGTGTATTAGGATTATTCTTTCCCAAGGTGCCTTACTTTACACTTACAAACACTGAACTTAATTTGCCGTTGTTTGTCCTGCTTTAAAAAATCTCATGGTGGAGATTCCACAACTCCTGTTTCGCTATCTCTATCATGACACTTCACACTCCTTATGTTTAGAGCTGCTTTTCCCCGTCAAACCCTACCTAAATCTCCCATTGCTGCAATTTAAGGCTGTAACTTGTTATGTTCAGATCAAATCCACTTCTGTATGCAATGAAAAGTCTAGTCGGCTTGCAGCATTGAATACAAATGTGCAGTCCTCATCTTCCTGAGAATTTCACTATTTATCAACCTTTCTTTCTTTAAACAGCTAGGGAAGAGGTTTGACCTTCCACCATATGCTTCAGGACAGTACCGAGATACACTTCTTACTCAACAAACATCTTCAGAAATGATACTTCAAACGTCTCGCATTACTACATTTGTGACATTCTGATCTTTTTTACCCTATTTTTGCTATCTGAAGAAGCAAAGACCTCCTCATATACTTTTTTCTCCTGTATCCTTGGCTGATGTCTCTGTCAACTTGTAACAATATTCTGCTGTTTTCTTTGGAGACAAATAATCAATAACATTAAGTAGGAATGTGGTTTTGCCTGTATTCTGGATTCTCACAGCCATTATCTCACGTTCACGTTCAACCGGCCATCTTGAAATAATGACAGTGCTGACTCTGTCAGTTCAGTCTCTTAACTTTTCTTCCTTTTCTTCAGTTTCAGCAATTATCCAAATTACCCAAAACTTAAGTGTTCCAGTTACTTCTTAAGTTGATTTTTTGTGATACACTGGAACTGTTGAGTAGAGTACACAGGCAGAATACAACTTCCTTATCAAGTTCTAGTCATTGCCTTTTAGTTATTTTATTCTTCATATTATTTTAACCACATAACCACCAGTTGTCTTACTGGGCGGCTGACGATGTAAAGCCTCTGCTCTTGAGTTACACTGATAATAAAAAGGTGCTGGGAGGTCTAGAGAGATTTAAATTAGCCTTAAATAATCCTTGCACCAACCACCATCACCAAAAATGCCTCACCTACAGGATCACCTTCCTCTTTCTCTTCAATATATTGTTCATTCAATGTTGTATTTGCTCTTGAGAGGACCAAACAGACAGGTTTTCCATATTCCTTGTAACAGCAAATTTCCTCTTAACAATTTCCTTCAACTTTACAACACCGATTCAGTTAAATCCACAAATGCTTGATGACTACCAAATATCAATTAACTATTTGCAAGTTCGACTGGTAGCTTTCATGTTTACAATGAACTTCAGATACAAAAATTCCCTGTAATTTCACAAGACTGAAACCTAAAAGAATAATTTGGAATGGATAATAGCATACATGTTTCCATGATGCTGAATCCTTTCACACACACATGATGCTCAAATACAACAATGAGGTTACTGTGAGGCACGGTGAGGCTGCTTTTAGTAATACTGCAAATGATGCTCTCATAATGGAACTCAGTGTCTTCCTGACTCCTCAAGATAAAACCCTCTCTTTTCCATATGAATCCACTTTTTTTACTACATCCCACTACTTGCCATGCATGCCTATCTTTGTTTTCTTTTGTCTTCTCTCCCCACCGGGATTATTACAAAAAAAGCCAGCTCTCAGTACTCTGTTCAGCTTCCTACCAAGGAATCATTTATGACAAGTGACAATAACAACTAAGCACGGTTCTTTCCTCACTTTCATTCATTAGCTCCTCCACCCCTAGTTAAACCCTCATGTCCTCAGTTTTCACCACACCATTAGAACATCTCTTCTGTGAGACCCACTAAAAGCAGAGCTCTCGACCTTCACCAATTCTTTTTGTGATTCCTACTCTCACTTGCTGAAAATCTGGTTCTTCCAACAAGCAGAACCTAAAATTACCACGGATAGTCTTTCCACCAGCAGAAGCTTTCCATCTCCTGTCTGCGTCTAAGCAGAGTCTCTATTCCACCACAGCTCCTAAATCAAGTATGTTACTTTCATGCAACCAAACTGTAATTGGTACAAAAACATGCCCTGTTCAGAAATGACTCAGATTTTTCCATTACCTCTGTGCAGTCAAGCTATGACAAAAGCGCCAAGACTTCAGTGGAATATTTTTAAGCAATATCCAAAAATTAGAATATCTTCCTACTCCTTGTAATTTACTGCTGGATATGTAAGGTAAACGATCATTTAGTTATTCAAAATACAACACTGTTTAAATATGCAAATGTTTTCCCAATTTGTTACCAAGGGCACCTCAAAATAAAGAAAATGACATGTTTCATCCTGCTCTGTACATCAGCTACGTTGATAGATTGCAGTCCAGTATGGTGTAAACACTTTTTCTCCCTAAAAATACCATTATGCTTTGCTTCAGGTTGACAATATTATTCTAGATCTGGCTCCCCTGAGTCAACCTGTAAAATAAAATATCATGCCAATTAAAAGAAAACCAGTACTAATTGATGTAGGTTTGTTGGGGGAGGGAGTTCTGCCTTTTCTTTAGTGGTAGCGATTGCAGTGGGTAATAACAATTTTTTCTAAGCTAATGTCATTTTGTCTTGATTTACTGGCCTATTGTGTTTTCCATCAGCAAGGTAGAAAAGTGGCTATTGATAGCAAAAAAGTGCTTTTTAAAAGGCCATTTTTAATAAAGCTCAGGAAGGTTCCGTGACTAGAAAACTTACGAGGCCTACAGCAGTTACAAGGCTCATCCCGAGTGAGCAGTGTAGACAGAGGCTTTTTTGGAAGCTAAAAACAATGCAGTTATACAAGAGCTTTCCTAACAAGAGGGAATCAATCAATCCCCCCAGTACAGCAAAGTATCAGGCTGGGGAGCCATCTTTTCTGTACAGATTTTGAAAAGTAATGACTGATTCTGGGTTAAAGTTCTCAGGTGCTCACCTTGAGCTTCTTCAAATTTGAAGGGGTTTGGTTTTCAAACAGGAGAAACACCGACTCAAAATCAGGGATCCAGAGCCAGTAAAGCAAGCACGGTAGCATCCACAATTATGAATTGCTTAAAATTTTACTTACGTGCTTTCACAGCATGTGCTGTGCAAATTAATCAGCTACATCGCTGTTCAACCAACAAATCCACTATCTAATAAATGAGGTCTGATGCATACCGAAGACTAACCATTTTCCTTTTGAGCTTCCTGTGTTGCTTTCTTAGTCTGATCTGTTCTTCTCTGACTTACAAAACTGTAACGTTCCGCTCCTAATGGAGAGCTTCTGCTTTTAAAACTACTTAGAAGCTGATAAAACAACCCCCCAAATAGGTGGGATATGCAAATTGCACATTCACACCTATACAGACATTACTTCACTGTCGTCTTGTAGTTAACATGTGACAGCAGTAGCATCATCTCAGAAAAAAATTGTGTTACGTTTAGGGCTTCTCTATAAGATCATCTTGTGCCAGTCTAAGATGATACGCCATTTTAAACAGCTATTGCTATGTCAACTAGCATAATATCCCACATGACTGCTTTTATTGGTACATATGTCATTTTGGAAGCTGTCTTAACTGAGCTGGCAAAAGCCATTCCTACCTTGCAATAATGCTATCTACGACAATGACATAGACCAGTATAATTGTACTGGTGTCCTTTATGAAGTTTTCTATGTGGGTTCTTTCTTGTCATCCCCTGATTCAGTGTGCTCCACATCCATATTGCACCACAAATCTAACCGTACTTCTGTGGCACAAAGAAATAAACGCATACAAACAAGAGCTGGGGACAGGGAGGGTACGACATTTTTGAAGGGAACAGGTTGTGAGATACATACCAAAACAACAATTCCCATAGTTTTCAATATCTTGATTTAACCCATCTTCTTCCTGAATACAATAAAAACCATGAGTCCCTGAACTAGCTTTGTTCAAGGAATAATTTTCTTCTCTCCATCTCCTGACAGTGGTCTTCAATTAAAGCCTGCAATGATGAAACTCACTGAGATTGACGGAGGAAATAAAAGGAGAGAAACCACTGAAATGCATCTTCAGAAGCAGATTATTAAATGTCCCACAGACATCGGTGCGAGTGACAGCCACCAGAGCTTAGTGAAAAAACAGAAGCGGAAAATTAAACTTCTCATTGGGCCTGATGATGATTAATATCTCTTCTCTGATGAGCTGAAACTGCTTAATCTTTGCTATTAATATCAAACCAGTGAGGTGCAAGTATGGCAGCTGAAGAGAAAGGGGGCATATGAGAATGTTTAAAATTGGGGAGAGGAAAAGAAGACAAAAATAACTGAGGTACATTTTGCTCTTACATCTTCTAAAGCAAGAAACTCGGAATGAAGCTGAGAGTCACCATCAGCAGCTCTGAAGTCAGGTTACTACGAGGCAGCTCTTGGGCAAACAAAGTCGTACAATTTAAAGGAGATAAATAGTAGATTTCAATCCTTTGGTTAAAGACATTTGCATTCTACAGAAAGACTACTTAATTCATCACATCTCCATTCAAGTGCACGCGAACAAGCAACTAATATCTTCACCCAACTCAAATACGTTAGATAATTGTTATTTTCAGATTTACTTACCTCTGTGTATATTGGCAAAGCTTTAAAGAGAGTTAGTTGGAGTTCCTTGGAAACCAATAATTATGTGTAGCTGTGCAGACAGATTTTTATACTTGGTTCCTATAAGAATATTCTACAAAATGTAACCTCTCTGTTGAGATTTTTACCTTAAACCCTTGGGTTTGTAATGCACTGAAGGAAGAGGTGAAATAGCTAAATCCATTATAGTTAATACTCCTAGAAAACATTCTGTGTGTATTACATTTTCAGACCAAAAGAAACCTCTGTTATAGTCAGCGTAGATCACTTGAGATATGCATTATAATAGTTTGATTAGTAGAGAATAAAAAGCAGCTTTTTACAGCACCCATTCATCTGAAAACATTGTTCCTGCTAAAGTTAACAAGCAAAATCACAGAGTTAGGTTAAATTAAATCTAATGACAGGCAGGAAATTTACTGATTGTGAAATATTAAAGCTGTGGTATTAGTTCAACAAGATTCTAGAATACCAAATGCCTTAATGCTATGAAAAAAATGGAAGAGAAGCCTTCCATTTCTTAATGCTGTAAAAGTAACTTGTAAACACTGTACAGTGATTTTATGTTTTATTTGGAGAATCAAGATTACAAGATTGATAAAATATAAGTTTATAAGCCTTGATCTCATGAATAATTGGTTGCCAAATTAGTGCTCATACAAATCTTGTTTCTTAAATTTAATAAACATTCTTAACTTGCAGCTGAAACTGTGTTTGATTTGATCCTTTCTGAAGGGTTATTTTTCACAACTGAAATGGTACAGTAACCTGGAGCCCAAAACAAAGAATCTGCTTGGGAAATTAGTTTTTCTGGCCTGGGATGGCAACTGATCATCCTAATAACTAGTTTCTATTAGCTATGATAAGGTTAGTAATTATCCTACAAATTTATCTCTTTTTTGAAACGGCTATATGTTTGTGTAACTGTAGCACTGTAGCACGCTCATCTGTAGTTCTCAAGGTGGTATTTTTTGCAGTGCACTTTATGTACTGCAGTATCTCATAGTCATGATCACTTATTTTACATGAAACTGAAACTGTTAAAATGATCCTTTTTTCCTTATTTTTTTCCTCATTTATTTCTCATCTTTCACTTCCTACCTTGAAGCCAGAAAAATCTGGACAAGGATTAAAGCATGTATTTTTGAATAAGGTGCAATAATTTATTCAGAGATGTGCTAGAATCCTCTACCAGCTTTAAAACTGAGTTCAGAAATCTGTGTAGAGGAAAAGCTTTGGTGTATCTAGAAGGTATGGGTCAGATGCAGAATTACCAGCCAGCATTATTCTATCAACTCTACAGTGTAATACAGCCTGCACTATGCAAGATATTAGAGACATTGATTGTTAACAGTCCCTCTAATGGTAAAAATCTACAAATCTTCATAAGCCAGCAAAACATCAGTAACTGTTTTGTGTGATTTTGGGGAGAATCTACAAACTTGTCTGTCATTTCCATTTTGAAATACAAATTAAACAAAAGACTGCTGCAACTACTCTAGGACAGATGTACTGTAATGTAAAGAAGGAAAGAAGAATGATAAAAATAGGAAAAATAGGGAAGGAAGAAAATGGTGGAGAGGAAGACAACTACTTTTGGATTATTTTTTTTTACTCTACTTAATCACATAATAAACAGATAACTCTTTCATGTTTTTTTATTCCAGCAATTCCTTCAAGCCCTTTCCAGCATATAAGAATATTTCTATCTTATTAGCTATGGCTTTATTTCAGCTCCAGAAATAATCCTCTATATATTACACGAATACTATGCAACATTCTTTGATATTAAACTACACCATGACAACCTCAATCCTGTGTCTAGAGAGCCAAACGAAGATGCTATTGTAGCACCAACAGCCATAGATGCACTGGTTTTAATCTACTTAGGAAGAACAATAATCACTTTGAAGATGTAGGGGCCCAGGCTTCACTGCCTAGAGAACAGTGTACAAGCTGACCAGACTTCTTCTGCTTCTCAGAGTGGCCTCTCTCTACCCCTCACAGTACCTGTGCTCGCTCAGTTACAGCCAACACAAGCAGGTCTGACCGTACTACAATCACATTTTCAGTTTATTTTGTAGATACACATTTTGGGGTTTCCAATTCCAGACTTTAATGTGTTAAATCCAATCTTGTAAGCTAGTCCAGGTGTCTGAAAGTATATGTTGGTGATGGTGATTTCACTGGGCACCTACCAAAGTTCAGGAATCTGTATGCAGAGAGCAGATCATGCATCTCTTTGTTACAGTAGGTATAGACCTGTTATTTCAACCTCACTGGAAAAGTATCTCGTTATGAAACAATTTTATTTAGACAGTAAAATCTTTTAACTAGGCCCATAAGTTGTTATCTTTGATTTTTTTTTTTTAAAGTAAATGTCCTAAACAGAAGCACATTCTGTTATGGATTGTGAATTTAACTTAGGAAATGTGATGAATCCAACATGTTTTTGTAATTTTAACTTCACTACTTTCAGTTCTCCCCCCTAATTACTGATCTCTGCAAACGCTGACATTTAGCAATTTAAAAGCTAAACAGAATTATAAAGAAAAAAAAAAAAAAGGAGGTTTAAAACCTTGAGGGTTACATCCTGGACTTTGACTCATGTTTTACAGAACTATGGAAGACTGTCATGCTACAGGCTAAAAAAATGATTACAGCAGAATAGCTCAAATGGCTTGAACTTTGTTAAGCTGGAAGAGAATCTCAGGCTAAAAACATATCATTCTCCAGGTCATCAACTTTTCCTCCTATTATTGGTACCTACAAAGTTGAGTAAAACCAAGATGACTGCTGTCAGCCCATGTTTTTGAAGTTACCTGTGCATTTCACTCAATTCTCCAGGGATATCTAGATACATTCAAAAAACCCTCTTAGATTCAAGTCTCAAAACAAGAATTGCAGAAGAAAAAGCAACACAAGACAGGTAAAACTTCACGAGAGGGAAATTACTCAACTGAAAATTCAATGGTTGTCATGACTGAAAAACGTTTGAAAAAGGTAAGGAGGCAATAAAAACATGTGTTGAAGATACTGGTGTTCTATCCTGTAAGTATACATTTGTTGACCTGTTTGTCTGTTTGCCCCCAAAGCTCACTGGTTAATTTCAAATTACTTTATTAGAGGGAAAGAAGTCAGAGGTAATGAAGCTTCTACAATTGTCAGGAACACACAGAGAGAGATGAGGGATGCTATACGTTTTACCATCGAGAAATACACTGCAGCACGAGCTCAAGATTTATTTAGATACCAGGGGACCCACATGGGAGCTAGATTTTATAAATGCCCTAATTGTAGGAAAAGCAACTTCGACATCAATCAGATGCATGACATCAATCACAGCAAGTCAGGCTACATTAGTTCCAGCACTCAAAGAGTGTCTGGTGTACTTATAAACTGCACATTTTGTTTCAAAAAGCTAAGCGCTCCTTCTTAAGGGTTTGGCTTTTTTTTAAAAACAAGACATTTAAGCTCATCTTGCTTTTCCGTCTGTCTTTCTGCAGAAAAACTTATTTTGACTATGAAGTTAGTAAGTACTTAGCTTTGAAACGGAGAAAGAGGAATAATCAGGAAATAGCTCTCCTACTGCTAGTCTTCCATCCAGCCCTAACAGAATTTAGGCATCCAGATGCCCCTTCCTCTTGAAAGGAATTTGCTTACCTTTGCGTAATGCAACTTTTATAGACTGATTTTTCCCAAAATTTGCTCAAAGAATGAGGAAGACAAAGATGAAACAAAAACCTTGAGAAATCCTACAGATTATATTCAGAGTAAGCTGCTGTTCCAAAGAAGCTGGCAACTTATTCCTGCTCAAATAATTCCTTTTCGTTCTGACCTTTATGTTTCTGCCAGAAATTACAAACCAAGACCTGACTGGAAAAAGAAAGCCAACACAAAACTGGTAGACATGTGTTTAGAAACAAAAAACCATTCCATTCAATCAAGAGATGTATAGAGAGGAATGAAGGTAAACCTACAGCTTACTTTTATGAAAGAATAAGCATGTACCTAAAAAAATGAGTGTCAAAAGAGAACGTGTGTGTCCTGTACTAGAATTGAAAAGAGCAATGTGGACTTGTTTCATTTGGCACAACACACTGACAAAAGAAGTGGCTGTTGCAAGACTCATGGCATTTCCTGAGATGATAATGTATTGGTTTAAGGATGTAAACTCCGGGCAAGCTAAGGAAGAAACAGCACTGACACCAGCATTTAGGTGTTGAGCTATTCAGTGGACCTTATTAGTTAAGGATAAAATTGTATTGCAGGATCGTAGGTATTTAGTTTAATTGAAAGAGTGGTTGAGAAGAAAAAAGGTCCTCACTAACTCCACAGTTTGACCTCCAAAAGCTTCTCATGACCATGTTGCATTTTGGCTCACATTCTTTGTCTAAGTCCATTCTCGTTTTGCCACAGAAACTACTTCAAATTTCCAGTCACTGCTCACAAGCAGACTCTTTCTTTACATAATGGGGAGTAAAACTCTTGTTCATACTCAGTTGTTAATTTTATTTTCTTAGGTGATGGACAGATAAGGGTTTTCATGTCTGTAAAACAAAATCTAATTGTGGGGCTACTGAGTTGCAAGCTAAAGATGATGAGCGGAGAACCAGATTCAGCTTTCACAGCAGGGACCTTCTGGTCAACAGCATACTTCAACCAAATTTTGTCAGTACTCTGTATATCCACATTGCAAGGGTTTCATAGAAAGACAAGTTTTCCAGGATAAAGCAACAAAACTTGGCATAAGCCTGAGGTCTTTACTAGCATGACTGATTTTATTCGTGTAGGATCCCCAAGTAAAAACTGCAAACATACTTAAGAAGGTATCCTGACTGCAGCTGAGACAGAGGTGCTTAAGTGACAATTCTCAGCATATCTCCTAAAAAAAAAAAAACAAAACAAGAGAGGAGTAAACCACCACCATTTGCTCCAGAATGGAAACTTCTACTTTAAATGGACACTGGACCAAGTTTTCTTGTTTAATCTTGTGGAGACACACAGCAGATAAAATTCAGGCAAACTGAGCGATTCGTAATGAAAAAAGCAATTTTAGATTTTGCCCCTTCCTGATTACATTGTCTGTGAAAGGATTATTGCTGATGTTTGTTCATCACTTGCAAGTGTCTGATAGACATTTTAGCAATTAATTATTGGTTTGCCTCTTCTTATGAGCAACTTTCTGCAAGCATTAAAAATTCAGGCAGTTTTCATCACGCACATAGATCATGTGATAAACTTTTGGCACTTAACTGGATAAAGCTGAACTGCCAGAATCAGTTTTCTGATTCAAGTATTCACAAATATGATTTCAAAATCTGCTTCCCATGAATATTAAAACTGGATATTCATTGTTTCTGTAGACAGTCTTCCCAATTAACATATTCACTAGAATATTTATGGAAAGCATACACAAAAAGAGTGTGAACAGCATCAAAGTGAATCCATTTAAATACTAAGATGAATATTTGCAGCCTTCCTTCATTTCACTTTATTGTATTTTATGAGGTGTTTGCCCAACTCTGGCTTCAATCACGTCTCTACAGATTACTTGGACTAAAACGTACTGACAGAGAATGATAGTCGTCCAACACTGGAATGAAAAGAGTCGACTCCCTGCTCTCTCACAGATTCCCTACGTGATCTCACACAACTTCTCAAGTTTTCATCTTAAGGTTACATTACTGACTCATCCTTTCCTCTGAAGTATGTTCTACACAGGAGCCCTACACAGACACGTTAGGGCTTTCAACCTCAAGTGGATCCACCACGCAGAAACTGATAACTCAAGCGTATTTTCATCCTCTCAAAACGGAGGTGACTGTGAATCTGCTGAGGCCACATAGTCACAGTGGATGTTTTTTGAGGAATCAGTAATCGAGAGATCATGTGTCAAATTACAGTTCCAAGTCTCCATTTTCCATGACCTTCACGGTAAAGGGGATAGGAAACTGCTGCATATAGCTTGGAAAACAATGCTATTTCTGGAGCTACTGTCGGTTAGTGAAATTGCTATTTTCTTTCTAATGAAAATTCATCATATATTATTTGATTATTTCCTCTTCCCTGCTTTAAATGCACTCCACCCTTCCTGCTGTATTACCTTGCCTTTTGAATGTAATTTAAGAATGTTGGAACAATTAGCTTTTTCATTCAAAGTAACTGATAACTGAAATTATGCTGTCCTTGTGCATTATTAAAAACAACAACAGTAACCAGGTACGTTCAAAGGCTATACAATATTCAAAATCCTCTTTAATATTCTAGTTCATAACCTTAATAGACATTTATACATGATTAATGAGGCTTTTAGTAGCCTTCGCTGTCACAGCTTGGGTAATGCCAACTCCAATGAATATTCCAAGGAAAGGGTCTTACTGGCAGCATCTGAGTGACAACTGTGAAGTAGCAGGCTGCAATGTACTTTCTGACAAGAGAAACAAAACCCCAAATGAAACAAAATTCTGTCGTAAGGAACTGCAATCTACTTAAAAAGCAGAACACGGGAATTGACTACATTAGGGCATATTTTATATTACAGATTCACTAACAAAGAGCTTATAAAGGGTTTCTAAATGTGATCCCACTGCCATGCTATGGCAAATGAATAAATTAAGTTCTTAGATATAAACATATGGATGAGTAATGTAGTTCCTCATTACATCAAGAACACATAATTTTCAGACACAGCACTGCAGATACCAGTACCAAAGAGAGATATTTGATTCTAGAGCCCTGAAACATCCAAACAAACAATTGCAAAAGAATACAAAAAAAAAGAGCATAACATTTTTTTGCTGTAACAACTCAGCTAGCTTAACCTTTTTAGCTTAGTGAAAAAAAGGCTGAGAGATGATTTGACTACTACATGTAAATACCTTCAAATGGAAACATACCCAGGCCTGACTGGGGAATAATTAGCATGGATTCACCAAGGGTAAATCATGCTTGACCAACTTAACTGCCTTCTTTGATGAAATGACTAGATCTGTGAATAAGAGATGACCAGTAGATGCAATCTGCCTTGAATTTAGCACAGCTTTCAATATGGTCTCCCACAGCATCCTTGTATCCAAGTTGGCATTTTACAGTCTATATGGGTGGACTACTAGATGCTTGAAAAACTAGCTGGAATGTTGGGTTCGAAGGGTGATGGTTACTCGTTCATGCTCTGTTTGAAGTCAGTTACCTGTGGAGTTCCTCAGCATCTATTCTGCGACCAGTCCTTTTCAGTAATTTTATCAATGACTCGAAAGAGAAACCAGAATTCACCCGTATCAAGATTGCAAATGACACCAAGCCTGGGGGTCGCAGTCAATAAACTCACAGGCAAGGGTGTCACCCAAGGGGACCTAGACAGGCTGGAGGAACGAACAAAGCAAAGCCCTGTACCTGGGAAGGACTAACCCTCTCATACTGGCACAGGCTGTGGACTAGTCCTGCTGGGAAGGACCTGCAGTCCTGGTGGACAGAACATTAAACAGGAGCCAGGAGCATGCGTGGACAGTGATGAAGGCCAACGGCATCCTGGGCTGTATCAACAGGAACATAGCAAACAGGCTTGAGGGAAGCGACCATCCTCCTTTACTTGGTACTCATTAGACTACATCTGGAACACTGTGTCCAGTTTGGGGTCCCAAATCTAAGAACAACATCGATGAAGTACAGCATAGGGCTATCAAGCTGTACGGGGGCTGAAGTGCTCGCCCTGGGCTTGTTCAGCCTGGAGAAGAGAAGGCTCTGTAGGACTTACCAGCAACACCCCAGCACCTACAAGCAAGTTGCGAGAAGACGGAGTCAGGCTCTTCACAGCGATACATGGTGAGGGGATGAGTGACATCAGACATCAATTGAAGCAAGGGAGGTTCAAACTAGGTATAAGGAGAAACTCTTCCACCTGAGGACAGTCAAGCAGTGGCACAAGTTGCCCAGGGAGGCCATGTAGTCTCTATCCTTGGAGGTTTTCAAGACACGACTGGATAAAGGCCTAAGAAATCTTGCCTGACCCCAAAGCCCACCCTGATTTGAGCAGGAGTTTAACCACAGAACTCCTGAGGTCCCTTCCACGCTGAATAATTAAGTGAGTCTATGAAGATACCAGGTACTGGCAATTTCTTTAACTTAGTGGAGAAAAGTATAACAAGAACCATTTACTTGAATCTAAAACCAGATAAACTGAGAAGAAAGCTTCTAGTGCTGCCTGTGATTAACCAAAGAAACTAGTGCCAGAAGAGAGAGAGGACTCTCCACTCCTGTTGATTTCAAACCAAGGCACAAAGCCATTGTGGGACATTTTTTACTCAAGTATACACAGACAGCTTAAAACGTAAGCAAATTGTGTGAACCATAGTGGAGTGCAAAACAAGAAGTGAGGTAAAATAACAAAATGGCTTTAATTCTCTGCCCATGATACCTACAAGTTAGGGAAAATGGTAGCTATTATTCAGTTAAATAAATATTTTAACGGACCTTAGTTTTTAACCAACAAAGATTCAATCACGACCCATCCAAACATTAAAAGAAAAAGAAAACAGATACAGAAAAATAACAGAAGGAGTTACTAACTTTATATAATTTCCAGTCCTTTTCCAGTTCAAGGCTTCTTAATAGGTCATGGGCTTTGCTCCCTGGTTTGCATTTAAGATTAATTCACATTGAGAGCTTTAAGTCACTTCAAATACCATGTAGCAGCAAATTTCAAGATTTGTATTGAGCTCTCTGTAAAAACAAAGGATTCTACACACACAGGAATTTAAAGCAGCATGCCATTATCAATTGTGGACACAATTAAAATAGTCATTACGACGAGGCAGCATAATATTCTTCTAAAAGCAAAAAGGTGAGGCCTGCATTTGCTCAGCTTTTAAAAATCAAACAAAATCAGTAATGTTCTGCCTGCCAGATCATTAGTTTTCAAGTATGCAGCCAGCACCCCTTATATTTCCAATTTAACAGGAATCCCATAAGTGTTTCATTCTAGAATAAGCTCATAGAGTTACTACCCATTAAGGCAGAATTTTAAGTAACCAAATAAATTTGCATAAGCAAATATTTGTACCTGGCATGTAACTCATTCAGAAATGTATGCAATACACACTGAAAATCTTTACATGTTCTCTCTTGTAATTTAACTTGGAACCCAATTTTGTTTTGAAACAAAGCACAGATTTGTCAGCCAAGGTTACGTGAAAGAAGCTTGACATTTTAAACAATGCCTTTTTAAAATTATCAGACTGTAAACTAGAGTTTGAACAGTTTTTAAAAGGCTGAAACGCCTTTCCTCGTGCTAAGACAACTACAAAGGCTGAACAGCTTTTTTCACTCTTGCCAAAATAACACACCTATTGCCAAACATAAAATGTTCCATCTCAGGGGGGAAAAAAAAAATGAAAAAGGAAAGTAAAAAAAAGAAAGCTACAAAGTAACAAAAAAATAGGATATCCCACATCTTCTAACCTCACCTAACTGCAGTATCATGGCTGAACTCCTTTAAGGCCAGGAAAAAAGTTCATCAGATAGACAATTTAAAAGTTAAAGTAGTGGTTATTCCAAGTGTGAGTATAAAAAGTGCTAGTTATATAGTTGCAAGTCAATGTACCTATGAACCTGAGGATCTCCACCTGAAGAAAGAAGAGGACAGAAAGATTCTCTGGATATAGCAACCCACTGCCACCCAGAGGGATATGGATTCAAACTGATTTTATATAAAGAGAGTTTTATACAGGTATTGATTGATTTTCCGTGTTCAGCCTTCTAGCACAATAAGCATAAAGGCAGCGGCCAGAACTAATAATCTTCACACAAAGGCAAGAAAAGAGCATCGTGTGTTTGCAGGTTTTGGCCACGTAGGCATTTATATAACTAAATGAGGAGCCCATAAAAAATTTCACAGAATTTGCTGCTACATTTACACCTCAGAGCAGTGTCCCACCACCGTCTGACATTCCGCAAACCAGGTACCACCGTGTGTTCCCTGTTCCAGTGAACAGCAGCACACTGCACAACCGGACAAGAGAAAGCCTGCGGCTGAGTGACCGTGACCTAGCAGAGCCCACTAGGCAAAGAACCGCGCCAGACACATTTCCCTGGCTTGTACCGTAGGCTCTCCATGTTCTTGTAGCTAGATACACCTTCCTGCTTTGTGTCCCAAAATCGGACTCAGTGGCCCATGTCATCCATACATATAAGGTCTAACACACAAGTCCATAAAAACAAGAGTTGCGTAAAGAGTGCCCAGAATACGTATGGATGTCTTTTAAAACACTTTTAAATAATATTAAGGGCAGATCTAAAATGAGATGTTAATTTTAATTAAAGGTAAAATCTTACAGGGCATAGGACAGATCAACTTTTAAAAATTAGAAAACACAGAGAAGAAATTACTAAGGGGCGGGGGGGGGGGGGGGGGTGGCTTTTTTTAACATC